>NC_046966.1:25891620-25894120 GCF_009769545.1 Cyclopterus lumpus
AAACTACTAGTTAGGTTTAAACAACTAAAGACCACTAAACTACTCAGTTAGGTTTAGACAACTAAACTACTAGTTAGGTTTAAACAACTAAACTACTCAGTTAGGTTTAAACAACTAAAGACCACTAAACTACTCAGTTAGGTTTAAACAACTAAAGACCACTAAACTACTCAGTTAGGTTTAGACAACTAAACTACTAGTTAGGTTTGGACAACTAAACTACTAGTTAGGTTTAAACAACTAAAGACCACTAAACTACTCAGTTAGGTTTAGACAACTAAACTACTAGTTAGGTTTGGACAACTAAACTACTAGTTAGGTTTAGACAACTAAACTACTAGTTAGGTTTAAACAACTAAACTACTCAGTTAGGTTTAAACAACTAAAGACCACTAAACTACTCAGTTAGGTTTAAACAACTAAAGACCACTAAACTACTCAGTTAGGTTTAGACAACTAAACTACTAGTTAGGTTTGGACAACTAAACTACTAGTTAGGTTTAAACAACTAAAGACCACTAAACTACTCAGTTAGGTTTAGACAACTAAACTACTAGTTAGGTTTGGACAACTAAACTACTAGTTAGGTTTAGACAACTAAACTACTAGTTAGGTTTAGACAACTAAACTACTAGTTAGGTTTAGACAACTAAACTACTAGTTAGGTTTAGACAACAACACATTGAGGTGTAACTGCTCTCCCGGAGCCTCAAACAGCAGCTCTTGAAACAGCTCTTGAAGCAGCTCTGGGATCAGCTCTTGAAACAGCTCTGGGATCAGCTCTTGAAACAGCTCTGGAAGCAGCTCTGGGATCAGCTCTTGAAACAGCTCTGGAAGCAGCTCTTGAAGCAGCTCTTGAAGCAGCTCTTGAAACAGCTCTGGAAGCAGCTCTGGGATCAGCTCTTGAAACAGCTCTGGAAGCAGCTCTTGAAACAGCTCTGGAAACAGCTCTTGAAGCAGCTCTTGAAACAGCTCTGGAAGCAGCTCTGGGATCAGCTCTTGAAACAGCTCTGGAAGCAGCTCTTGAAACAGCTCTGGAAACAGCTCTTGAAGCAGCTCTTGAAACAGCTCTTGAAACAGCTCTTGAAACAGCTCTTGAAACAGCTCTTGAAACAGCTCTTGAAGCAGCTCTGGGATCAGCTCTTGAAACAGCTCTGGGATCAGCTCTTGAAACAGCTCTTGAAACAGCTCTTGAAACAGCTCTTGAAACAGCTCTGGAAGCAGCTCTGGGATCAGCTCTGGAAGCAGCTCTGGATCATCCTCCAGTAAACATGAAGGTGGCTCACAGCTACTGTGGTTCTGGATTATCTGAGCTCCACGCTGAGCTCCGGGTGGAAATTGGAGCTGAATGTGTTTGTCCCAGCGGCTCGTGTTACTTCCTGCCGGTGGCGGCCTCCGGCGTTAATGTGCTGGTTATTCCCTCGGCGGTCAGCGGGACAGAGGGACGTTGTTACCGTGGAGAAGCCGAGGCTAAAAGCCGTGAGCGTCGCTCAAAGAAATGTGAAGCGTCACAAAACAAGTGTCGTCTTTCTGTGCGTCATCAACGCCCAGGGGTCTTCACCTGTCACTCAAATATACACAACCAGGAGGAGATGACCACACAGAGACAACACAACTATGACAAAGACACACTAAACAACCACAAAGAGACACACAAAGACACAAAATAAAACCACTACAAAAAGTCACACAATAACTACAAAGATACACAAAACCAAGAGGAGATGCACATCGGCTACAAAGATAGAAACACCAGTAAAAGAAGCAAAAGTGTCACAAAGTGTGTGTGTGTGTGTGTGTGTGTGTGTGTGTGAGAGGTCTTTGAACAGGGGCCCGTTGTCTCATAATCCACCCATGATTACAGCTGTGTGTGTGTGTGTGTGTGCGTGTGTGTGTGTGTGTGTGTGTGTGTGTGTGTGAGGTCTTTGAACAGGGGCCCGTTGTCTCATAATCCACCCATGATTACAGCTGTGTGTGTGTGTGTGTGTGTGTGTGTGTGTGTGTGTGTGTTGGCTTGAGTAACCTGTTTTGGACATCCTGGAGCAGGCAGAGATCACACACACCACACACACACAGTCAGACATCTCATTCCTTCTTTTGGACTTCTTCCAGTAAAGTTATCCATCTCTGTTCCTCTCCAACTACACACTTTTTACACACACACACACACATCATACACACATCTTCAAGCCACTGATCCCGTGTTGCGTTTAAGGACGGAAGGAACAAAACAAAACAACGGCGGATCTGAAACCTGGGTTCCGGAGGTTCAGAGCGCCCGTTAGCCGGTCGGCGTTTGATAGCTCCTAACCCTGCCCCCCCTTTGCCCCGCCCCCCTGCTGTTACCATGACGAGCTGCAGAGATATAAATACCGACCGAGGGCTCCTGAAGAGGTAGCGCCGCGCTGCTCCACTTGCAGAACGGGAAGATAACGAGTGTCACTCACGTTGCTTTTGACTGATGGTGAAACACGAGAGAGCTGCTAGTGCCTTGCTCAGC
>NC_046966.1:25901620-25916620 GCF_009769545.1 Cyclopterus lumpus
GTGAAGAGCAAACAATCAAACATGAAATTATCATAAATCTTAAGGTCCTGAATTCAGTTTGTTATGTATTTGTCGTTTAATGCATGAAACACATCGTGTGAGTCTGAGCGCCGCCATCGGCTCATTGTGAGTGTTCTTCTTTCCATCCCCCCAGAATGTGGCATTGCATTCACACCCCCGACCCTGACTAGAAGTCCTTTATTCCCACACGGTACGATTGCACCTGAACGCAGCGTAACTCTGTCGGTCCGAGTGGCTCCGCCAAAATAAAAGCGTCGTCCGGCTGCTCTGAAGTGTTCAGAGTTCCTCATTGTTTCCTCCTGTTGCCGTAAACAATCTGAAGATGCTTTTGGGAACACAAACTACAGACGCAGGGCCGACCTCTGACCTCTGAGGGGGAGGAGCCGCCTCGAACCGGCGATGTCGACCTCTTTGGGTTTGGGCCTTTTAAACTCACAGAGAGGAGCAGCACTTGTGTATTGCAGTAAAACAACCAGAGAGAGAAATGTAACGGGATCAAAGTAAAAAAAAAGGGCTCTCAAAGGGCTCAACCGCCTCCTCGACTCCTCGACTCCTCGCCTCCTCGCCTCCTCGCCTCCTCGGCTCCCATTAGAATGAAGCAGCCGTGCATCACTGTGTCTCCAGCATGTCATCAACACCCTCATGGACGAACCATCAGGTTCCCTGTGAGCTCAACGTGCTGCAGCACGAAGTCCGTTACTGTAAGACATCCTGCTGTGTGTGTGTGTGTGTGTGTGTGTGTGTGTGTGTGTGTGTGTGTGTGTCTCTGAGGAGCTGTGATACAGCACTATTCTGGCTGCTGAGTTGAATGGGCTCCATTGTGTTCCAACAGCACTATCTTGGAGACAGAGTGGCGAGTCAATGCACGCACACACACACACACACACACACACACACACACACACACACACACACACACACACACAATGAGAAGCACTGTACGTGAATCTACAGCAGTCTTGTTCTCTAACTGTGGTGAAAGCACACAAGGCCGAGTTTCTTTTTTCTTCTCAACCATAAACTTCATCTGAACGTTAAATTATTAACGTAAACTGAATGAAAACAGAAGCAGTAACTTACCTCCTGCTGTTACCTGTGAAGTCACATCGCTACAATTATTACAATGAGGACGAATTGACTCGTTTGGGACTTTTGTTGCAGCCAGTTTGAGTTTAAACACGGTTTTCTAGAGGCCCTTTAACCCGAGAGAACCTGTGACTTCTATACAACCAGAGGAGTCGCCCCCTGGTGGTCAGGAGAGAGAATGGAGCTTTAACACATGACGCATAGACTTCTATACAACCAGAGGAGTCGCCCCCTGGTGGTCAGGAGAGAGAATGCAGCTTTAACACATGAAGCACAGACTTCTATACAACCAGAGGAGTCGCCCCCTGGTGGTCAGGAGAGAGAATGCAGCTTTAACACATGAAGCACAGACTTCTATACAACCAGAGGAGTCGCCGCCTGGTGGTCAGGAGAGAGAATGCAGCTTTAACACGTGAAGCATAGACTTCTATACAACCAGAGGAGTCGCCCCCTGGTGGTCAGTAGAGAGAATGCAGCTTTAACACGTGAAACATAGACTTCTATACAACCAGAGGAGTCGCCCCCTGGTGGTCAGTAGAGAGAATGCAGCTTTAACACGTGAAACATAGACTTCTATACAACCCCCCCCGAGCGTCCAGCTGCTGCCTTCGTGTTCGCCGCTCTCTTAATTCAGGAATTTGTTGTTCTGGTTTTGGGTTCTAGACGTTCTTTGTCCTTTTTCCTTTTTGTAACGGGGAACTTCATTCCTCACAGTCACCTCCTCACCCTCTTCCTCCTCACCCTCTTCCTCCTCACCCTCTTCCTCCTCACCCTCTTCCTCCTCACCTCTTCCTCCTCACCTCTTCCTCCTCTCCTTTTCCTCCTCACCTCTTCCCCCTCACCCTCTTCCTCCTCACCTCTTCCTCCTCACCCTCTTCCTCCTCACCCTCTTCCTCCTCACCTCTTCCTCCTCACCTCTTCCTCCTCTCCTTTTCCTCCTCACCTCTTCCCCCTCACCCTCTTCCTCCTCACCTCTTCCTCCTCACCTCTTCCTCCTCACCTCTTCCTCCTCTCCTTTTCCTCCTCACCTCTTCCTCCTCACCTCTTCCCCCTCACCCTCTTCCTCCTCACCTCTTCCTCCTCACCTCTTCCTCCTCTCCTTTTCCTCCTCACCTCTTCCTCCTCACCTCTTCCTCCTCCCTCTTCCCCTCACCCTCTTCCTCCTCACCTCTTCCTCCTCACCTCCTTCTCTTCACCTCTTCCTCCTCACCTCCTTCTCTTCACCTCTTCCTCCTCTCCTTTTCCTCCTCACCCTCTTCCCCCTCACCCTCTTCCTCCTCACCTCTTCCTCCTCACCTCTTCCCCCTCACCCTCTTCCTCCTCACCTCTTCCTCCTCACCTCTTCCTCCTCACCCTCTTCCTCCTCACCTCTTCCTCGTCACCCTCTTCCTCCTCACCTCTTCCTCCTCACCTCTTCCTCCTCACCCTCTTCCCCCTCACCTCTTCCCCCTCACCCTCTTCCTCCTCACCTCTTCCTCCTCACCTCTTCCTCCTCACCTTTTCCTCCTCTCCTCTTCTCCTCACCTCTTCCTCCTCACCCTCTTCCTCCTCACCTCTTCCTCCTCACCTCTTCCCCCTCACCCTCTTCCTCCTCACCTCTTCCTCCTCACCTCTTCCTCCTCACCTTTTCCTCCTCACCTCTTCCCCCTCACCTCTTCCTCCTCTCCTCTTCCTCCTCACCTCCTTCTCTTCACCTCTTCCTCCTCTCCTCTTCCTCCTCACCTCTTCCTCCTCACCTTTTCCTCCTCACCTCTTCCCCCTCACCTCTTCCCCCTCACCTCTTCCTCCTCTCCTCTTCCTCCTCACCTCCTTCTCTTCACCTCTTCCTCCTCTCCTCTTCCTCCTCACCTTTTCCTCCTCTCTTCTTCCTCCTCACCTTTTCCTCCTCACCTCTTCCCCCTCACCTCTTCCTCCTCTCCTCTTCCTCCTCTCTTCTTCCTCCTCACCTCTTCCTCCTCACCTTTTCCTCCTCACCTCTTCCCCCTCACCTCTTCCTCCTCACCTCTTCCTCACCTGGAGTGGGGGGTCGGCTCTAATTGAAGCGCTTCATTGATGACCCCGTGACTCGTCAGACCGGCTCCTCCAGCAGGTGGAAAGCTGCTCAAATAGAAGAAGCCCTTCGACTGTGTGCCAATGCTTCTATGGCAACACAGCAGGAAGTTGATGGGCGGGCGGCATCGCGAGCGGTGAATTGCACCAACGCTGCGGCTGAAATCTTTAACTGCGTTTCACAAACTCTCTTCTCTGCAGCTCTGAAGCTCTGCAGCTCTGAAGCTCTGCAGCTCTGAAGCTCTGAAGCTCTGAAGCTCTGCAGCTCTGAAGCTCTGAAGCTCTGAAGCTCTGAAGCTCTGAAGCTCTGCAGCTCTGCAGCTCTGAAGCTCTGCAGCTCTGAAGCTCTGAAGCTCTGAAGCTCTGCAGCTCTGAAGCTCTGAAGCTCTGAAGCTCTGAAGCTCTGAAGCTCTGAAGCTCTGAAGCGTCACTCGTTGCTTGTGGATTCACGCTGTGAGCATCCAGAGACGGCGCCCCAGGAGGTTCCCTGGACTCCCGGTAGGTGAGTGTTTGGTTCTCCTGCATTCGGAGCCTCACGCGTCGCTGTGGGAAGCTTCTTGTTCTCAGACGGGTCGCAGAGAGGTCAGAGGAGGGTTTATTTTTAGCCACAGGGGGAAACATGGATCGTGGAAAAAGAGGAGCGAAGCTCTTGGTTTAAGAACTTGTATTTCCTGGCACTTTGTGAACTCAGGTCCTGCATCACTTTTGCGGAGCCGCTTTGCTTCCTGATTGGTTTGTTGTGTTTGCTCAGAGGAACTTCCTGAATGTCAGGACGTGGGAGAGGCCGCAGTGCAAACACTGAGCTACTGTTTCTCCAGACGTGTACTCGCTCGCACCGTTAGAACAGATAAAGGGAAAAAGGCCCGTGGATGAACAGCAGGAGACAACTTCTGAATTTCCCAGCGTGCGCGGCGTCCATGAACTGTGCCTGCGCCGGTTAAGAGAGCGACAAGCCGTGTGATTGCAGTTGGCAACCGGACGCGTTACAAGTCTGGACAACGGCGAGGCCGCCGGAGGGAGAATAAATCTGCCAGACACACACACACACACACACACACCCACACACACAGACACACACACACACACACAGACACACACACACACACACACACACAGACACACCCACACACACAGACACACACACACACACACAGACACACCCACACACACAGACACACACACACACACACACAGACACACACACAGACACACAGACACACCCACACACACAGACACACACACACACACACAGACACACACACAGACACACACACAGACACACACCCACACACACAGACACACACACACACACACAGACACACCCACACACACAGACACACACAGACACACACACAGACACACACACACAGACACACACACAGACACACACACACACACAGACACAGACACACACACACACACACAGACACACACACACACACACAGACACACACACACACAGACACACACACACACAGACACACACACACACACACAGACACACACACACACACACATAGACACACACACACACAGACACACACACACACACAGGACACACACACACACACAGACACACACACAGACACACACACAGACACACACACACACACTACACACACAGACACACACACCACACACATAGACACACACACACACAGACACACACACACACACACACACAGACACACAGCACACACACACACACACAGACACCGATTTCAGACATGGTCACTGTCACACGTGCGATCAGCAACTGCTGATCTGTCACACTGCTGTAAAAAAGAAATAAAAAAACACTGTGCTGTGAGCAGGAAGCAGAGGTGGGTGTGTGTTGTGCGTGTGTGTGTGTGTGTGTGTGTGTGAGTGAGGACGGCAGGCAGGTCTGAATATGCTCTCCGTGGTCGTCTGAGGTGAGTCCACAGATCCTAGAGTCGGCTTCTTTGTGACTTTTCAAAGCTGCAGACCTTCAAAAAGCCAAAATAACGAGCAGCTTAATGTTACTAAGATTTACATTTAGAGTTAGATTGCTATCTCTAGTGGCTGAAGACAAAGTAACGTTATTTTAACTTAATGTAAAGTACTTAACTTACATCACATACAGTACATAAAGTACTTAACTTGCATCATGTATGTAAATTACTAACGTTAACGTTATTTTAACTTTAACATAAAGTACTTAACTTACATCACGTGTGTAAAGTACTTAACTTACATCACATCACGTGTGTAAAGTACTTAATTTACATCACATCACGTATGAAAGTACTTAACTTGCATCACATCATGTATGTAAAGTACTTAACTTACAGAACATCACGTGTGTAAAGTACTTAGCTTACATCACATCACGTATGTAAAGTACTTAACTTACATCACATGTGTAAAGTACTTAACTTACATCACATCACGTGTGTAAAGTACTTAACTTACATTACATCACGTATGTAAAGTACTTAACTTACATCACATCACGTATGTAAAGTACTTAACTTACATCACATCACGTATGTAAAGTACTTAACTTACATCACGTGTGTAAAGTACTTAACTTACATCACATCACGTGTGTAAAGTACTTAACTTACATCACGTGTGTAAAGTACTTAACTTACATCACATCACATATGTAAAGTACTTAACTTACCTCACATCACGTATGTAAAATACTTAACTTGCATCACATATGTAAATTACGTAACTTACATCACATCACGTGTGTAAAGTACTTAACTTACATCACATCACATATGTAAAGTACTTAACTTACCTCACATCACGTATGTAAAATACTTAACTTGCATCACATATGTAAATTACGTAACTTACATCACATCACATATGTAAAGTACTTAACTTGCATCACATGTAAATTACGTAACTTACATCACATCACGTTTGTAAAGTACTTAACTTACATCACATACATAAAGTACTTAACTTGCATCACATACGTAAAGTACGTGATGTAAGTAAATACATATTTAAATACCACTAACAAGTTCCTGTCTCTAGTGTCTCTGTGCTAAGGGGATACCACCCGCGGTAACACACGCGTGTTACATACACGTTTGCGTATAAATACTCATTTGCGTATTAATACACGTTTGCGTATTAATACATGTTTGCATTATTTAAATGAGCTTTATGCTCCTACGATAGTGTTCTGCACTGAAGACGAGTTCTAGTTCTCTACTTCTAGTCTGGATGGTTCTGTTTCCACAGAGGAGCAGAACCTTTATTTACTATAGAGTGTGTGTGTGTGTGTGTGTGTGTGTGTGTGTGTGTGTGTGTGTGTGTGTGTGTTGTGTGTGTGTGTGTGTGTGTGTGTGTGTGTGTGTGTGTGTGTGTGTGTGTGTGTGTGTGTGTGTGTGTTAATAATTTTGATTAGAGCCAGCGGGGTAAATATTGTGTCTGTCAGATAAAGCCCCTCAGACTTATCTTACTCGCATTAAGGTTGTAATCGCAGAAGCTGGATGGATTACTCAAATTCCCTCTTGGCACCTGTACAGCTCTCCTCTCAAATATGAGTCCAAGAAACGGCTTTAAAATGTTAAACTGCTGAACACAATAATGTTTATAATCGCAGGGAATATATTGATCAGAGTTTTATTGACATTATTGTATAGAAGTCTATGCTTCATGTGTTAAAGCTGCATTCTCTCTCCTGACCACCAGGGGGCGACTCCTCTGTTGTATAGAAGTCCATGCTTCATGTGTTAAAGCTGCATTCTCTCTCTTGACCACCAGGGGGCGACTCCTCTGGTTGTATAGAAGTCTATGCTTCATGTGTTAAAGCTGCATTCTCTCTCCTGACCACCAGGGGGCGACTCCTCTGGTTGTATAGAAGTCTATGCTTCATGTGTTAAAGCTGCATTCTCTCTCCTGACCACCAGGGGGCGACTCCTCTGGTTGTATAGAAGTCTATGCTTCATGTGTTAAAGCTGCATGACAGGTCGACACCAGAGACGTATACAGCGTCTCACTCCTCCTTAGTCCAGATATGATCACTTCCGCAACATGGTGTTCTCTCTCTCTCTCTATCTCTCTCCCCCCCTCTCTCTCTCCTCCTCTCTATCTATATCTCTATCTCTCTCTCCCCCCCTCTCTCTCTCTCTCTCTCGCCCTCTCTCTCTCCCCCCCCTCTCTCTCTCTCTCTCTCGCCCTCTCTCTCTTCCCCTCTCTATCTTTATCTCTATCTCTCTTTCTCCCCCCCCCTCTCTCTCTCTCTCTCCCCCCATCTCTCTCTCTCTCTCTCTCTCTCCCCCTCTCTATCTTTATCTCTATCTCTCTCTCTCCCCCCCCCCCTCTCTCTCTCTCTCTCTCTCCCCCTCTCTAGCTCTCTCTCTCCCCCCCCTCTCTCTCTCTCTCGCTCCCCCTCTCTATCTCTCTCTCTCCCCCCCTCTCTCTCTCTCTCTCTCCCCCCCCCTCTCTCGCCCTCTCTCTCCCCCCTCTCTATCTCTCTCTCCCCCCCCCCCTCTCCTCTCTCTCTCTCCCCCCTCTCTATCTCTCTCTCCCCCCCCTCTCTCGCTCTCTCTCTCCCCCCTCTCTATCTCTCTCTCCCCCCCTCTCTCGCCTCTCTCTCCCATCTCTCCCCCCCTCTCTCGCCCTCTCTCTCCCCCCCCCCCTCTCTATCTCTCTCTCCCCCCCCTCTCTATCTCTCTCTCCCCCCCCTCGTCTCGCCCTCGCTCTCCCCCCCCTCTGCTTCTCTCGCTCCCCCCCCCCTCTCGTCTCTCTCTCTCCCCCTCTCTATATCTCCCTCTCTCCTTTCAGACCCCTCAGTTTTCTTTTCTCCACATTCCTCTCTCTAATCACCCCTCTTCCCTCCATCCACCCTTAATTAAAACCAGTTGAACTGGTTTCCCTGGCGTTCGGGGGGGGCGAAGCGGCAGATTCCTGTCAGGACTGCTTCCTGTCCTGCAGCCCCGGCGCTGGACTGGGAGGCGCCGCCGGCCCTGATCCTTTCAGCCGGTACGGCCTTAATGCCAGACCATAATGTTCAACTCTAATGGCTTCCTGTTTCCGTAAAAAACAACACAGACAATAGGAGTGTGTTGCTGGGTGTTGACCCGCTTTAGATCCTCAAGAAGAGAGTGTTGTTGTCTACACCTAACTGTTATTGTTGTTGTTGTCTACACCTAACTGTTGTTGTTGTTGTTGTCTACACCTAACTGTTATTGTTGTTGTTGTTGTCTACCTAACTGTTATTGTTGTTGTTGTCTAAACCTATCTGTTATTGTTGTTGTTGTCTAAACCTAACTGTTGTTGTTGTTGTTGTTGTCTAAACCTAACTGTTATTGTTGTTGTTGTCTAAACCTAACTGTTGTTGTTGTCTAAACCTAACTGTTGTTGTTGTTGTTGTCTAAACCTATCTGTTATTGTTGTTGTTGTCTAAACCTATCTGTTATTGTTGTTGTTGTCTAAACCTAACTGTTATTGTTGTTGTTGTCTAAACCTATCTGTTATTGTTGTTGTTGTCTAAACCTATCTGTTATTGTTGTTGTTGTCTAAACTATCTGTTATTGTTGTTGTTGTCTAAACCTATATGTTATTGTTGTTGTTGTCTAACCTATCTGTTATTGTTGTTGTTGTCTAAACCTATCTGTTATTGTTGTTGTTGTCTAAACCTATCTGTTATTGTTGTTGTTGTCTAAACCTATCTGTTATTGTTGTTGTTGTCTAAACCTATCTGTTATTGTTGTTGTTGTCTAAACCTAACTGTTATTGAGTTTGTTAGGGTTCTTATTATTCCGGCTTTTTATTTTTGAGCATTGGGAGCATTTCTGGGACACGTAGACATTTTTTAAACTAACCAAATTTGTTTGTCATTCTTGGTGAAAATAGCCGTCTGATCAACGAGTCACATTTTTGAATTTCGTAGTTGCTCTCTAGCGCCCCCTCAAAGTTTGACCGGCGACGCCCCTCACCCAGAATGTCCGATTGACTTTAAATGTTTCACACATGTCCATCTCCACCTGCTCTACAGAAAACCCTCTCAGACCCCTAAGCTCCGCCTACTTAGATTTTCCCCCATTTTGAATTTTGTGAAAAACACATAATTGACTTTCTTAACTACAGGCTTGGTCCAAATCAACGAAACCTGATATTAATCAGAATCATTGAAGCCAGATGACGTAGAATATGTCAACCGTTTATTTATATCTCACTGTGGTAAGGATCTATGGCCCAATGACATCTTAGGGGCGTGTCTTGTTTTTCAATGCTCATAGCGTCAACACTATTGGGACTAATCACTTTGACACATTTTCCTAATTGCGCATGACATGCCGTAACTTGCAAGAGAACTCTTGTGCGATCTGACCACTAGGGGGCGCTACAATAATTCGCCGAAGTTGGCCGTTTTTAGCTCGTTTTTGGCACTTTTCGCCGATCGACTTCAATCTTCTTTCCAGGATGATCAGAAGGCCTTGAGCTTGATTATTCTGCAAAAAAACGTCACTTTCACCCACTCTCATTTGTCGTTAAAATAATTCCAATAAAATCCCACTTTCTGTGTTTGTAATGCTATAGATTGTTGCTTTAACTAAACCGATCTTTCCAAAGATAATCATGCATGATGCCAGTCAAGCCCTGAACACATTTACAAGAAGAAACATTCAAAATTGTCATTGGAACACCGACTAAAAAAGTTTTAGACACTAATATGTTCTAGCTATACGAGTTCCAATCAGCAAACCAGTGGCGCAGTGAAATAAAACATATGACTTTTTTTTTTACCTTTAATTTACATGACGTGGTCTAGACTTCACGTAGAGACACGTGATGCATGTATCTGTTCACATTCTCATTGCGCCCCTACTGCCAAAACAAATGAGCCTAAAATGCATCAGATTCACATGTAGTTTACACAACGTGGTCTAGACTTCACGTAGAGACACATGATGTATGTATTTGTTCACATTCTCAAAGCGCCACCTAGTGGCTCAACCAAAGGTAGTTTTTCGTGGCTCTAGTTGCGATTGAAAAGTTTGTTTATTGCTCGTGTTCGGGGAAAAGAATGAAAACACTCAAGCAGAGCCGAGGTGTTTCTAATGGATGTGAGGGGGCGTGGCTAAGAGAGGAGGGTGGATGTGAGGGGGCGTGGCCGAGAGAGGAGGCTGGATGTGAGGGGGGCGTGGCTAAGAGAGGAGGGTGGATGTGAGGGGGCGTGGCCGAGAGAGGAGGGATGGATGTGAGGGGCGTGGCCGAGAGAGGAGGCTGGATGTGAGGGGGCGTGGTGAGGGGGGGTTGGAGGGGGTATCCATGAACACTTGTCTCCTCCTTCAGTGCAGAGAGGAGGAACGAGGTAAAGACCTCACGGACGCTACAGAGCTGAAATATAGATGAGGGCTGGAGAGAAGAGGCTTCACCAGCTTGTTCCATCCTCACACACACACACACACACATACCCTCTCTCTCACACACACACACACACACTGTTTGAGCCCCCCACCGTATCTGCATTATTGAGACCCACTTAGCGCGCTGGCTTTCTCCTGACATCTGACTCACCGAAGCGCTGACCCGAGAGAGGAGGAGAGGAGGAGGAGGAGAGGAGGAGAGAGGAGAAGGAGAGAGAGGAGGAGGAGGAGGAGGAGAGGAGGAGAGAGAGAGGACTCGTTCCTCGTGGACTTGTTTCTTCGTGGACTCGTTCCTTGTGGACTCGTTCCTTGTGGACTCGTTCCTTTGGGGACTCGTTCATTCCTTGTGGACTTGTTCCTTTGGGGACTCGTTCCTTGTGGACTTGTTCCTTTGGGGACTCGTTCCTCGTGGACTCGTTCCTCGTGGACTCGTTCCTTTGGGGACTCGTTCCTCGTGGACTCGTTCCTTTGGGGACTTGTTCCTTGTGGATTCTGTCCTCGTGGACTCGTTCCTTTGGGGACTCGTTCCTTGTGGATTCGGTCCTCGTGGACTCGTTCCTTTGGGGACTCGTTCCTTGTGGACTCGTTCCTTTGGGGACTTGTTCCTTGTGGATTCTGTCCTCGTGCACTCGTTCCTTTGGGGACTCGTTCCTTGTGGATTCGGTCCTCGTGGACTCGTTCCTCGTGGACTCGTTCCTTTGGGGACTCGTTCCTTGTGGATTCGGTCCTCGTGGACTTGTTCCTTTGGGGACTCGTTCCTTGTGGATTCGGTCCTCGTGGACTCGGTCCTCGTGGACTCGTTCCTTTGGGGACTCGTTCCTTGTGGATTCGGTCCTCGTGGACTCGTTCCTCGTGGACTTGTTCCTTTGGGGACTTGTTCCTTGTGGATTCGGTCCTCGTGGACTCGTTCCTTTGGGGACTTGTTCCTTGTGGATTCGGTCCTCGTGGACTCGTTCCTTTGGGGACTCGTTCCTTGTGGATTCGGTCCTCGTGGACTCGTTCCTTTGGGGACTCGGTCCTTGTGGATTCGGTCCTCGTGGACTCGTTCCTTTGGGGACTCGTTCCTTGTGGATTCGGTCCTCGTGGACTCGTTCCTTTGGGGACTCGTTCCTTGTGGATTCGGTCCTCGTGGACTCGTTCCTTTGGGGACTCGTTCCCTTGGGGACTCGTTCCTTGTGGATTCGGTCGTTTCCCATAATGCCGCGGGGTGTCAAGTCGTCTCCAGCTTCGAAAGAGAAATTAAGTTTGGCGTCTTGGTTCAGAGGGCGGAGCCTCCTCGCAGCGCCCTTGGTTGACGCCTTTATTCTGAAAAAGGATTACGGCACTTTTACATTTCTGTGTAATTCCGAGAAAGTTCTGACAATGAAAACAACAGTTGTGTAACTCTAACGACCTTTAACGACCATTACTGACCTCTAACGACCTTGAACAACCTCTGACCTTTAACAACCATTAACGACCTCTAGCGACCTTGAACAACCGCTAACGGACATCACAGCGAGCGGCTACTTTTTGTTTTTGTTCCCATTTTTGAGATGTTTTTACTTTTTTTAAATATAGTGGGTCTCACACACACATGCACACATTTCTACTCTTGGCTACTTCCTGTCTTTGTAAAAGCTTCACGTCATTCTGAGAGGACGGAGTTTATTAATTGTTTGGGTTTTTTTAACGAGTACCTTCACTTTCACGTTACCGTTCATCCCACGGAGAGCGAGGCGGTTCACGGTGTTCTGACGTTGTGTTTCTTTGTGTCTTCTTGGCTCCGCCCCCTCGCTGCAGGATGAAAATGCGGCGTCACCGAGTGTTCTTGCTGTGCACGGTGGGCCTGTGCGTCATCTCCTTCCTCCACTACTACAAGGCCCTCCACTACGTCTCCCTGCTGCGCGAGCTCTCCGCCCCCTACCCCAACATCAAGTCCTTCATCATGGTGTCCGGATACTTCTGGAGGGAGAAGGGGGGCGGCGCCACCTCGCTCAGCCCCGCCTCCCCCGAAGAGGCTCCTCCCCTTCCGGTCCTCCGTCCGTCGGACACCAAAGGTCGAGCCGAGGGAGGAGGAGGAGGAGGAGGAGGAGGAGGAGGAGGGATGGCGGGGGTCGTTGTTGGCAGCGAGGGGCTGGAGATGAGGTTGAGGGAGGAGCCGGCGCCTCCTCACCCCTGGGAGAAACCGGAGGAGAACCAGCAGGGAGGCGCTCCGAATGAGGTGAGTGGACCGCATGTGAACCGGGTCGCTGTTAGCTCCTCCTTTAGGAGTGTCCTTCACCTCCTTCCTCCCTTTCTCGCTCTCTCTCTCCTCAGGTCGGAGACGAAGACCACTTGAAGCCGCGAGACCCCAGCCGGCCTGCGGGGCCCGACCCCCCGGAGGTCCCGCCGGTGTGGGACGAGAACCTGGACGCGCTTCACAAGCACCCGCTGCCGGACCCCTTGGAGTCCATGGGGGACCTCCACACCCGCCCACACAAGCTCCAAGAGGACCGGACGCCGTACTTTGTGCGCACCAAAGCCGGAGCGCTGTGTTTCAGGCAGGGCACGGAGGTGGCCACCCAGAAGGAGTACTCGGGGAAACTAGGGGGAAACGGAGGAGGAGGAGGAGGGGACGGCGCTCGAGCCGCTGGGCAAAGGAGACCCCTGGAGGTCCAGCAGCAGTCCTCCGTCGCCCCGAAGGCCAAGGCTCGGTCCAGGAGCGGCGGCAAGCGGCTGGTGAAGTGCGTTTGCCGGCCGGGGTGGCACGGGCCCTACTGCGGCGTGCCCACCATGGTGTACCACTCCAACCTGCCCACCAAGGAGCGGCTGACGCCTCGAGAGACGCCGCGCAGGGTCGTCAACGCCATCAACGTCAACCACGAGTTCGACCTGCTGCACGTGCGCTTCCACGAGCTCGCGCAGGCGGTGGACGTCTTCCTCATTTGTGAGTCCAACTTCACGGCGTACGGAGAGACGCGGCCTCTGAGGTGAGAAGAAGTAGATGTTATGTTTCATCTTTATTGTTATTTATTTGTTTATGCTGCGTGTTGCTGGAGGAGCAATGAGGAGTGACTTTAAGCAGAATGTCATCGAGTCTTTATTTATTATTATATCTGCATTTGTTTACTTCAGGTCCAGATTTCATATTCATAACAATTGCTCACGATCAAATTGCGATGTGTCGAGTTGTTTACATATGTTGTTGACGGCTGTTGTTTACATGTGTTGTTGACAGCTGTTGTTTACGGCTGTTGTTTACGGCTGTTGTTTACATATGTTGTTGACGGTCTTCACTTCCTGTGGTCGGTGCTCGATCACAGGAAGTGGCTGCGTCGCCGTGACAACGGGTTCATGGCGTGAGGAGCACTTATTAACATGTTTTTAGGCTGCGATGGTTATTTATGTTTTATGGTTGTTTCTCACAGTTATGATGTCATCTCTCTTGTATTTTGTTGTTGCTTCTATTGTTTTTCTTTACCATGAATACATTTTAAAGCTCTATACAAATAACATGTATTATTATAATTATTATAGAATAAAGAAAAGAATGGAAACAGTTAAAAAGAAAACATTGTAAAATATTATTATGCATCTCCGTGACTCCCCCAGTTTCCTGCGGCTCCTCCTCAACGGGACGTACGACTACGTCCGTCACAAGATCCTGTACGTGTTCCTGGACCACTTCCCGGACGGCGGCCGGCAGGACGGCTGGATCGCCGACGACTACCTGCGCACCTACCTGACGCAGAACGGCCTGTCCCGGGTGGCGGGCGTCCGGCCGGACGACGTCTTCGTCATCAACGACGCGGACGAGATCCCGGCTCGCGAGGGCCTCCTCTTCCTCAAGCTGTTCGACGGCTGGACGGAGCCCTTCGCCATCCACATGCGCAAGGTAGCGGCGGCGAGGCGGCCGGTTCTCGGGCGACTCGCCCGCTCTTTTGGAAAAGGTTCCGTGTATAATCCTGTCTTTCTGTCTCCAGTCGCTCTACGGGTTCTTCTGGAAGCAGTTCGGCTCTCTGGAGGTGGTGTCCGGCTGCACGGTGGGGATGCTGCGCGGCGTCTACGACGGCGACGGCATCAAGCTCCGCCGCCGCGAGTACTACACCATGCCGGGCTTCCGCCGGTACGAGAACGACACGGGCCACATCCTGGTGCAGTGGTCCGTGGGGAGCCCCTTCCACTTCGCCGGGTGGCACTGCTCCTGGTGCTTCACGCCCGCCGGCATCTACTTCAAGCTGGTGTCGGCTCAGAACGGAGACTTCCCGCGCTGGGGCGACTACGAGGACAAGCGCGACCTCAACTACATCCGAGACCTGATCCGGACGGGGGGCTGGTTCGACGGGTCCCTGCAGGAATACCCGCCGGTGGACCCCAAAGAGCACATGTACGCCCCCAAGTACATGCTGGAGCACTACGACAGGTACAGCTACCTCCTGGAGAACCCTTACAGCAGAGGGCCCCGACTGAGCGAGGGCTAGGGGGGCGGGTACTGGACTACATCTCTCATTGGAGTGAGACC
>NC_046966.1:25921620-25946620 GCF_009769545.1 Cyclopterus lumpus
GAAGGTTAGAACCTGAAGGTAGAAGCTGAAGCTAAACCTGAAGGTAGAACCTGAAGGTAGAAGCTGAAGGTCCAGAGAGAAGAACACCCATTAACATGCATCCAGTGCAGCTTCAGTAGCTAGCGTAGCAAAGAAGAGCTAACGCTAGTTAGTGCTGTGCTAATGTACTCAGCTAAACGTTTAGCTCCTTCAACCTCTCCGGGTAACGAGGACCTCTGTTACGCAGAATCGGCCATGAAACTGCTGTGATTGGCTGGTTTGGGGGAGGGGGGCGGGGCTTAGCAACGTTTTGTTCCGTCCTCACAGTGACCACTAGGAGGCGTCCTGCTTGTCCACACACACACACCACACCACACACACACACACACACACACACACACACACACACACACACACACACCGGCCACACACAATTAACCACTGAGCCGGTTGCCAGGTCCATATCCGTCTCATCCTCCCGACACATTGCCAGATGATAATAATAATAATAATAATAATAATAATAATAAGGTTTACAGTGACGATGAAGTGGTTCCTGTTGGTCCTGGTTCAGACCTAAATGAGGCCAGTTATTGACTGGTTATCAAAGTCCACCTGAACAGCCTCCAGAACCAGAAGCATGAAGAACTCTCTTTATTTACGTATAATAACAATAACACGACCTCTGTCCACATGCATTGATGATGATTGTATATGGTTGCATAGTTTTATTTTTTTTATATCATTGTTGGGGCTTTGTTTCTTTTTTTTAATTATTATTATTGTTATTTTGTGCTTTTATTTTAAAATGTTTAATGGGTCTCTGTAATTGGTGTTCGGGTGTGTGTGTGTGCGTGTGTGTGTGTGTGTGTGTGTGTGTGTGTGTTGCTTACTGAATGTGCGGGTGTGTTGTTTCGTGGCTCGGTGTTCAGCTCCCAGAATGCACCTCGGCCCTCCGCCTGTGTTCATCATTGTGCCAGTGTGTTCAGGTGTTCACCTGCCTCTACATCCACGAGGAGGAGGAGGAGTGGGAGGAGGAGGAGTGGGAGGAGGAGGAGTGGGAGGGAGGAGGAGGAAGAAACACCAAATGAGAAGAGAGACTTTTAAAAAAAGGATATTTTTCTCCTCACGAGGAAGAGTGTACATTTCTAAGTTAACTGAACGAGAAGAAGACTCCTTTGTTTCTATATGAACGGCTGTATGTAACCATGAACGACAAATAATGACTTCTATGACAAAGACGTATATAAATTAATTTTAAAATTTTAAACACGTGTCCTGATTGTGGTTTTGACCGGCTCACACTTCGCTGGTTAGGCTCGTTAGGCTCGTTAAGCTCGTTAGGCTCGTTAGGCTCGTTAAGCTCGTTAAGCTCGTTAGGCTCGTTAGGCTCGTTGGGGAGCCTCGTTTTAAACAAAAACACTTGTATTTAATGCCCCCCCCCCCCTCATGTTGGTCTTGTGAATATTTTGATAAAACCTATATAATTTAAAAAATATGTATATATTTATTTATTATGTATTTATTCTTTTTTATTTATATATTGACAATTAATAGGCTATACGTGTAACACCCAGTGTTCCCAGTGTTCCCAGTCTCTAACACATCGACCTCTCACACTGATTTCCAAACTCTGACCTTTAAATAATTTAGTTAATATTCAGGTTAATTTATTGAAATTAATCTTTCTTTGTTCATAAAACCAGCAGCTGTCATGGAATGGATGAACTGGTGCATCTCTTTCCCATTAAAGAATGCTGTTGTGGAGCAGCTGTTCTCAACCACTGGTCCGGGGTCCTCATGTGGGCCCCAGAGCACCATCTGGTGGACCGCAGAGGTACTGCCACATGGCAATCGTTTTATTTCTTAGTAAAAAATGTTGGGATAATTTTACAAAGAAAGATACTTTAAAATATCTTTAAATATAAATAAATGTATATGAATACATTTAAAAAAAGTAAAATTAAACTGCATAATTTCAAATACAGTTGGCTGACCTGAGCACATTACATGTGGATCCATGACGAGTCAGCAGAATATACGTTATAATTTATAATAATGTTATCTTTTAAAATCAATTTAGTTGAGTATTATTCACGGACCTCATGTTGGACTTTCAGAACTTTGAGGTTAAACGAGGAGGTGAGAGGAGAACCAAGCATGACTGCCTCAGGTGACACACACACACTCACACACTCACACACTCACACACACACCAACCCTCAGACTTAGTTTATGTGTACTCTGGAGGGTATATGAAAGGTGTGTTGGCTCTCTCTCACTTCCTGTCTCTTTCTGCAGCTCAGGGAGATTTTTAGATCAAGAAAATGTGAATTTCTTTTACATCTTTGGGTTTTCACCAGTTGTAAATGTGTGATTTCAAGTGTTCTGTTCTTTTTCTTCCAGTTTGATTATTTCTCCAGCTGCCCACCTGTTCCCCCCCCCCCCCCCTCCCGTCAGTTCGGTTCTGCCTCCTGACCGATGAGTGGGTCAGAGGTCATGTGGTTGTAACTAGCTGAGCGCTGCCTCGGCTTCCTGTTTCTGATCTACGAGAAAACAGATTCCATGAACGCAGCTGCTCGCCCCGAGGCTCCGTCTTTGACCCGTCTTATAGTCTCAAAACATTTATCTTACCCCCCGACATGCCAACCCCCTCCCACTTGATCGTTCCACAACAACTGCAGGAGGCACAAGGCCTCGCGGTGTTTACGTGTGTTCGATGCTCCGACAGCATTGATTGAGCTGTGAATACGTCTACAATACGTCTACAATACGTCTTCAATACGTCTTCAATACGTCTACAATACGTCTACAATACGTCTTCGATGCGTCTTCAATACCTCTTCAATACGTCTTAAATACGTCTTCAATACGTCTTAAATACGTCTTCAATACGTCTTAAATACGTCTTCTATATGTCTTCTATACGTCTTCTATACGTCTTCGATACGTCTACAATACATCTACAATACGTCTACAATACCTCTTCAATACCTCTTCAATATGTCTTCAATACCTCTTCAATACATCTTCTATAAGTCTTCGATACGTCTACAATACGTCTACAATTCGTCTTCGATACCTCTTCAATACGTCTACAATACGTCTTCAATACGTCTTCTATACGTCTTCTATATGTCTACAATACGTCTACAATACGTCTTCAATACGTCTACAATACGTCTACAATACGTCTACAATATGTCTTCAATACGTCTACAATACGTCTTCGATATGTCTACAATACGTCTACGATACGTCTTCGATGCATCTTCGATGCGTCTACAATACGTCTACGATACGTCTTCAATACCTCTTCAATACATCTTAAATACGTCTTCTATACGTCTTCAATACGTCTTCTATATGTCTTCTATACGTCTTCAATACGTCTACAATACGTCTACGATACGTCTTCTATACGTCTTTGATACGTCTACGATACGTCTACAATACGTCTTCAATACGTCTTCTATACGTCTACGATACGTCTACAATACGTCTTCAATACATCTACAACACGTCTACAATACGTCTACAATACATCTACAATACGTCTTCAATACGTCTACAATACGTCTTCAATACGTCTTCTATATGTCTACGATACGTCTACAATACGTCTTCAATACGTCTTCTATATGTCTACGATACGTCTACAATACGTATAAATATATAAACAATCTTTAGATATATTTGTGTATAGATATAAATATAAAGATTGTAGACGTATAAATGTAGATAATTGAGTTAAACAGCAGTGTTATTTTTAGATGGGCAACAAAGGGAGCATGAATATGTTCAACGGGTTTATGCTCACACTCGTTTAGTTCACTGTTAGTTTTGCATTTTTATTCTTTGCTTTTCAGTCGATGTCTTACGTCTTCAATACCTCTTCAATACGTCTTAAATACGTCTTCAAAGGTCTTCTATACGTCTTCGATACGTCTACAATACATCTACAATACGTCTACAATACCTCTACAATACATCTTCTATATGTCTTCGATACGTCTACAATACATCTACAATACGTCTACAATACCTCTACAATACATCTTCTATATGTCTTCGATACGTCTACAATACGTCTACAATACGTCTTCGATACTTCTTCAATACGTCTTCTATACGTCTTCGATACGTCTACAATACATCTACAATACGTCTACAATACCTCTTCAATACATCTTCTATATGTCTTCGATACGTCTACAATACCTCATCAATACGTCTTCAATACTTCTTCAATACGTCTTCTATACGTCTTCGATATGTCTACAATACGTCTACAATTCGTCTTCGATACCTCTTCAATACGTTTACAATACGTCTTCAATACGTCTTCTATACGTCTACAATACGTCTTCAATACGTCTTCTATACCTCTTCAATACGTCTACAATACGTCTTCAATACCTCTTCAATACGTCTTCAATATGTCTTCTATACGTCTTCGATACGTCTACAATACGTCTTCAATACGTCTTCTATATGTCTATGATACGTCTACAATACGTCTTCTATATGTCTACGATACGTCTACAATACGTCTTCATTATGTCTTCTATATGTCTTCGATACGTCTACAATACGTCTTCAATACGTTTTCTATATGTCTATGATACGTCTAAAATACGTCTTCTATATGTCTACGATACGTCTACAATACGTCTTCTATACGTCTTCGATACGTCTTCGATACGTCTTCGATACGTCTATAATACATCTTCAATACGTCTTCTAAATGTCTACGATATGTCTACAATACGTCTTCAATACGTCTTATATATGTCTACAATACGTCTTCAATACGTCTTCTATATGTCTACAATACGTCTTCAATACGTCTTCTATACGTCTACAATACGTCTTCAATACGTCTTCGATACGTCTACAATACGTCTTCAATACATCTTCTATACGTCTACGATACGTCTACAATACGTCTTCAATCCGTCTTCTATACGTCTTCAATACGTCTTCTATATGTCTTCGATACGTCTACAATACGTCTTCAATCCGTCATCTATACGTTTACAATACATCTACAATACGTCTACAATACCTCTTCAATACATCTTCTATACGTCTATAATACATCTTCAATACGTCTTCTATATGTCTACGATATGTCTACAATACGTCTTCAATACGTCTTATATATGTCTACAATACGTCTTCAATATGTCTTCTATATGTCTACGATACGTCTACAATACGTCTTCAATACGTCTTCTATACGTCTACAATACGTCTTCGATACGTCTACAATACGTCTTCAATACATCTTCTATACGTCTACGATACGTCTTCAATACGTCTTTAATCCGTCTTCTATACGTCTTCAATACGTCTTCTATATGTCTTCGATACGTCTACAATACGTCTTCAATACGTCTTCTATACGTCTACAATACGTCTTCAATACGTCTTCTATATGTCTACGATACGTCTTCAATACGTCTTCTATACGTCTTCAAAGGTCTTCTATACGTCTTCTATACGTCTTCGATACGTCTACAATACATCTACAATACGTCTACAATACCTCTTCAATACATCTTCTATATGTCTTCGATATGTCTACAATACGTCTACAATACGTCTTCGATACTTCTTCAATACGTCTTCTATACGTCTTCGATACGTCTACAATACATCTACAATACGTCTACAATACCTCTTCAATACATCTTCTATATGTCTTCGATACGTCTACAATACCTCATCAATACGTCTTCAATACTTCTTCAATACGTCTTCTATACGTCTTCGATACGTCTACAATACGTCTACAATTCGTCTTCGATACCTCTTCAATACGTCTACAATACGTCTTCAATACGTCTTCTATACGTCTACAATACGTCTTCAATACGTCTTCTATACCTCTTCAATACGTCTACAATACGTCTTCAATACCTCTTCAATACGTCTTCAATATGTCTTCTATACGTCTTCGATACGTCTACAATACGTCTTCAATACGTCTTCTATATGTCTATGATACGTCTACAATACGTCTTCTATATGTCTACGAAACGTCTACAATACGTCTTCAATATGTCTTCTATATGTCTTCGATACGTCTACAATACGTCTTCAATACGTTTTCTATATGTCTATGATACGTCTAAAATACGTCTTCTATATGTCTACGATACGTCTACAATACGTCTTCTATACGTCTTCTATACGTCTTCGATACGTCTATAATACATCTTCAATACGTCTTCTATATGTCTACGATATGTCTACAATACGTCTTCAATACGTCTTATATATGTCTACAATACGTCTTCATTACGTTTTCTATATGTCTATGATACGTCTAAAATACGTCTTCTATATGTCTACGATACGTCTTCAATACGTCTTCTATACGTCTTCGATACGTCTATAATACATCTTCAATACGTCTTCTATATGTCTACGATATGTCTACAATACGTCTTCAATACGTCTTATATATGTCTACAATACGTCTTCAATACGTCTTCTATATGTCTACGATACGTCTACAATACGTCTTCAATACGTCTTCTATACGTCTACAATACGTCTTCAATATGTCTTCGATACGTCTACAATACGTCTTCAATACATCTTCTATACGTCTACGATACGTCTACAATCCGTCTTCAATCCCTCTTCTATACGTTTTCAATACGTCTTCTATATGTCTTCGATACGTCTACAATACGTCTTCAATCCGTCATCTATACGTCTACAATACGTCTTCAATACGTCTTCTATATGTCTACGATACGTCTACAATACGTCTTCAATACGTCTTCTATACGTCTACAATACGTCTTCAATACGTCTACAATACGTCTTCAATACGTCTTCAATACGTCTTCTATATGTCTACGATACGTCTACAATACATCTTCAATACGTCATCTATATGTCTATGATACGTCTACAATACGTATAAATATATAAACAATCTTCATATATATTTGTGTATATATATATATAAATATTGTAGACGTATAAATGTCGATAATTGAGTTGAACAGCAGTGTTATTTTCAAATGTATGAATTAATGCTTCTTTCTTTTCCCACAGCTGATGGAGCTGCAGATACGTGTTTGTTGTTTACTTCAGAGTTATGATGCTGTGTTTGTTGTTTGGGTTAAAGTGAGTTATGATGTTGTGTTTGGGTTAAAGTGAGTTACAGAAGTTACATGTGTACGGAATGAACAGCATTACAAAGTTACATAAACACATTACATGAATATGACAATGTATGAATGGAACTCCAATCCATGAAACAGAAGGAGGTAGAGAGGAGGGGGGCGGGGCATCAGCAGGGCCAATGGGAGGCCGGCTCACCAGGCATCAGACACCTCCAGGTCCAATGGACCCTATGAGACGTGAAGTCACAACGACTCCGGGGAGGAAGCAGAGTTAATAAGGTGCAATGGAGAGATGTAAATTCATCCATAAGGAGAGAGAGAAGAGGAGAGAGGTGCTCAGTGTATCCTAAAACATCCCCCAGCAGCCTATAAGCCTATAGCAGCATATCAAGGGGCTGGACCAGGGCAAACCTGATTCAGCCCTAACTATAAGCACTATTAAGAGGAAAGTCTTAAGTCTATTCTTGAATGAGGTGACTGTGTCTGCCTCCCGGACTGAAAGTGGAAGCTGGTTCCATAAAAGAGGAGCTTGATAACTGAAGGCTCTGGCTCCCATCCTACTTTTTAGGACTCTAGGAACCACAAGTAGCCCCGCATTTAGTGAGCAGCTCTCTAGTGGGGCAATATGGTACTACAAGCTCCTTAAGATATGATGGTGCATCACCAATCAAGGCTTGTAGGTGAGGAGAACTGCCAGGAACCTAGGTGTGACACTCGACAGTCAACTCTCCCTGACTGCCAACATTACCGCAACAACACGCTCCTGTAGGTACATGCTGTACAACATCAGGAGAATACGACCTCTTCTCACTCAGAAGGCGGTCCAGGTTCTGGTCCAGGTTCTGGTCCAGGTTCTGGTCATCTCACAGCTAGACTACTGTAACTCCTCCTTCAGGTCTACCTGCTAATGCCATTCGACCTCTACAGCTCATCCAGAATGCAGCTGCTCGACTGGTCTTCAACCTCCCGAAATTTACCCACAATCCTCCGCTCCTCCGCGACCTTCACTGGTTACCAGGACATGGTCTAACCTTCACTGGTTACCGGTGGCCGCAGCATCCGCTTCAAAACATTGGTACTTGCGTACCGTGCTGCGAACAGATCGGGTCCGGTCTACACCCAGGACATGGTCTAACCTCACACCCAGGACATGGTCTAACCTCACACCCAGGACATGGTCTAACCTCACACCCAGGACATGGTCTAACCTCACACCCAGGACATGGTCTAACCTCACATCCAGGACATGGTCTAACCTCACACCCAGGACATGGTCTAACCTCACACCAGGACATGGTCTAACCGTACACCCCAGCCCGTTCACTTCGCTCGGCTTCTGCCAATCTGCTTGTAGCTCCTTCACTTCGAGCTAAATCACGACTGTTTGCTGTGCTGGCTCCTCATTGGTGGAACGAGCTCCCCATTGACATCAGGACAGCAGAAAGTCTCTACATCTTCCGGCGCAAACTAAAAACACATCTTTTTCGACTATACCTTGAATAGGGAAGGTAGAGCCGTAGTAGCACTCTAGTAGCACTTACATGTCCCTTACCGATAGCACTTTGTTGTTTAGCACTTTAGTAGCACTTAAATGTCTCTTACTGATAGCACTTTGTAGTTTAACGTTATTGAAGAAATTGTACTTGCTTGATTCTTGTTGTTCTGAGTTTGGACTCACGGTTTAATGCACTTATTGTAAGTCGTTTTGGATAAAAGCGTCAGCTAAATGACATGTAATGTAATGTAATGTAATGTAACAGAGGCTAACACTAAAGGCTCCGCACCGGCTATGGGGGGGTGGCGAGCTAACTAGCGTAACTGCCTGAGCTTCGATGGTGCGGAGCCGTGCATCTAACCCACTTAGAACTGCCTCCAACCAGCAAATGAACTACACTTGTTGCATGTACCGTTATCATTAAGGGAGGCAGAGGAATAGCTCTACATGAGACACTCTGAGCAAGAGGGAGAAGGAGGGGGAGAAGAAAACATCGCGAGCTGCTAAGCTGGTAACTGGAAGTGATGCAATACGCTTACCGGAAGAGAGAGATGCGTTCAGGAAATATAACATGAGAACACCATGTTATATGATGTTGTGTTGGGGTTAAAGTGAGTTATGATGTTGTGTTTGGGTTAAAGTGAGTTATGATGTTGTGTTTGGGTTAAAGTGAGTTATGATGTTGTGTTTGGGTTAAAGTGAGTTATGATACTTTGTTTGGGTTAAAGTGAGTTATGATACTTTGTTTGGGTTAAAGTGAGTTATGATACTTTGTTTGGGTTAAAGTGAGTTATGATACTTTGTTTGGGTTAAAGTGAGTTATGATGCTTGTTTGGGTTAAAGTGAGTTATGATGTTGTGTTTGGGGTTAAAGTGAGTTATGATGTTGTGTTTGGGTTAAAGTGAGTTATGATACTTTGTTTGGGTTAAAGTGAGTTATGATACTTTGTTTGGGTTAAAGTGAGTTATGATACTTTGTTTGGGTTAAAGTGAGTTATGATACTTTGTTTGGGTTAAAGTGAGTTATGATACTTTGTTTGGGTTAAAGTGAGTTATGATACTTTGTTTGGGTTAAAGTGAGTTATGATACTTTGTTTGGGTTAAAGTGAGTTATGATGCTTTGTTTGGGTTAAAGTGAGTTATGATACTTTGTTTGGGTTAAGTGAGTTATGATACTTTGTTTGGGTTAAAGTGAGTTATGATACTTTGTTTGGGTTAAAGTGAGTTATGATACTTTGTTTGGGTTAAAGTGAGTTATGATGCTTTGTTTGGGTTAAACTGAGTTTAAACTGGATGTTTCAGAATGTGCATTTTGCTATCTTTAAAAAAGACAATATAAAAAACATCCTCTCACCGTCTTGGATTATACAGATTTCTCTTTTCCATTCTGAAAACGTTTATTTTTTCACAATCAAGTGTCCTTTTGAACAAAGAGGAACACTCCGGGCATAAAGGCCCAGATATGTACATGAACTGCTCTGAAGTCATATTAAATCATCAAAACCTTAAAGCACCTTTATTTTATTAGTAATATGTTGGGATATGCTTATGCTTAAAGGGTCAGTTCACCAAAATTACAAGAAATGTGATTCTCCTCTCACACTAACTATGTTTTAGACTATTTAACAACTTCATCTGTCGACCTTTTAACCATCAAATAAAACTACATGATGATCAATTAAAGTCCAGAGGAACAAAATCAAAGAAAGTTCCAAACATATAGAAATAACTAAAAGGTTGTACGTTGACTAAAGACGAGCAACTCGTTTATTATTTGTGAAACAAATCCAAAATAATAATTGATTTTATAATCACAACAAAGGCTACTCTAACAATATGTGTTCCACTGGCACCGTGATCAGAACCGATCACTCAGGTGTCAATAAGTCCTCCGATAACGTGATCGGTCAACACGACACAGACGGGGACCAGAAGCCAAAACCTCGTCCTGGTGTCCACAGGTTCTGTTTATTTTTAATTTTATTTCAGGTTCTGTGTATAAATGCAGAGCCTGTTCATAGAGATGATCTATGAATGATATATGGATTATTAATAAGTGGGGACAATGTGGCGGGACTGGCCCTTTAAAGCTGAGCGAGGAAACAAGTGTCAAAGGTAAGCCAAGGAAACAAGTGTCAAAGGTAAGCCAAGGAAACAAGTGTCAAAGGTAAGCCAAGGAAACAAGTGTCAAAGGTAAGACAGCAGCCCTCCAATCAGAGGACACACCTGGACCTTGGAGTCCACTTGTGATGCAACACAAAGTCCCTGAAAGGAGGCGCAGCAGGAGCAGGAAGGAGGTTCCCTTTGTGGTTCTAGAGAGAGGAACCTTCTCCTCCGGCGTGTGTGGGCGGTCCTCACTGAAGCTCATTCCTCTCCGGGCTGCAAGGGGACGTTGTAATAAGCACCAGACCTCCTGACCCCCGTCACTGGAGGCTCGGGGCCACCAGGTATCCGTTGAAGGTGATGTACACGTCCACGTCGTCGCTGTAGACGGCGTTCTCCCGCTCCCTCTTGTAGAGCCGGACCCAGACCTCATCGTCCGGGGCCAGGTCCATCATGACGCTCTGGCTCTGCATGATGGAGCGCTCGCTGGGCTGCGCGTACAGGATCACCTGCTCCTTGGCGTTGTGCATCAGGTGCAGGTAGGTCTCCTTGAAGTTCCAGGTGTGGATGTTCACGTTGAAGAAGTAGACGCCGGGCACGGAGCAGTAGAACTTCCCCTTGAACATGTTGAAGTGCTCATGGGGGTTGACGAACACCGTGTCGAACACCAGCGCCTGGTAGTAGTCCACGCTGTGCAGAGCCTTGCGCCGGCCCACCGAAAAGAAGGAGCTCGCGGTCTTGCAGGCGTCTCCGGGGGCGCCGGCCTGGCCTTTGGTGCCTTTGGGGCCCACGAGACCCCGGTGGCCGGAGGGTCCCTCTAAACCGGACTTGCCAGGTGTGCCCGTGTCCCCTCGGTCTCCTTTGTCACCTGCGTGGACGAGAGGAGAATCGACCTTTTCACAGGGAAATATTGTTCCTCACTGCACTTATTCTACAGTTATAGGTACGACTTATTTTACTCAAGAAAGAATTTCCAAGAAAAACAGGAAAAGATACTAAATTATAGTCTTAAATTGAGATTAAAGTAAAACAACAGGTCCAACATGAGGATAAAGCATGTCAGCGATATGTCCATAAGAGAACGGTTTATGTATCTTTCAGCACCGTAATAACTAAATAAATTCAGACGGCTGGTGTCACGACGGATTTACACTTTTTTTTTTATGATAGATTTATGATTTTATGACTAAAATAAAATGGCTTAAAATGGCCCCAAAACGTACTTTACAGATAAAGGTGTTATATTTAATAACAAGACAACACATACAACTGTTTTGCTGATCATACTTTGACTTCAGTGGGATTTTAAACTTAGGAATGTATTGGTACGAGTACGAGTATCATAATGTTTCAGCTTCTAGTCTGTTGTTAACGTCTTGAGACGTTTAGACGACCGGTTCTTAAACGTCACCATTAAGCTTCTCCTGTCTTTTTAATACGCTTACAAAAAGAAATGGAAACAACTCGACGATCCAAATCCCACTCGTAAATCTGAAGGGATCCATCTTCAATAAAGAGGATCCTTCTGGAAGGCGTTCGCTGGTGCGTTCAGGTGCCAGGAGTTTTTAAAATGCTGAGGCAAAACCTCTTTTGTTATTGTTATCTATGACCTTTATTGACCTCCACTGAGGACCAGAATGAAGCGCATTAACATTAACAAGAGGGAAGAAGAACAAAGATATATTAACGTTGCAGGAGACACGGTCAGTTTGTTCTCCGAGGTCATCAGGCTGGAAAACAACTAATATAATTATAGTATTATTTAGAATCCATCAGAGAAAATAAATCATTTGAAACATGCTCTGAATATTGCACAGAGCTGGTTCTCTCTCAATACTCCGTGATGACGAAGGAAAAACAGGATTTGAGACATTTTATATTAAACATTTTAAAAACTGAACCATTTGCTGTGAGCAGCCCAGGAGTCTCCCGTTCCTCTTGAACCTCTTTCAGGGGTTTCTACGGTTGGTTGGATTCCACCTGAGGTCAATTCCTACTGACACACACACACACACACACACACCTATCTGTCTATATGAGGTCTCACGTGTGTAAACTGCCCATCAGAGCTAAAACAAAACCACCATGAGGTTGACGGAGCGTCCTGCAAACCCTAAACCCCCTGAACCCTAAACCCTGAACCCTAAACCACTTCACACATCCACTCTCTTGTGCTCATGTTCGGACTGTTACGTTCATGTGTTAGCCTTCCTGCTTCCTGCTTCCTGCTTCCTGCTTCCTGGTCGCCAGACGCTGTTTGTCCGGATTTGAAGCTCTAAGGATGAAGAATGAGCTGCTTTACATCCCTCCACCACCTCTGAGTCGAACGGTGTGCAGTTTAAAGTGAACTTCAAACTCAACATTGACCTCTGGTTCCACTTGAGGAACAAACACTCGTCTCCTGTGAGAGAGACTTTGTCTTTTGTTCGTTTCCTGAGACTGAATGAAAGCGGCCTGTACCAGTGACGCTGCATAAAGGACTTTATGAATTCCATCAACACATCGCATAACATACCATATAAAGAAAAGGCTTGTGAGTGAAGCAGACTTCCTAACAATCAACAACAGAAGCAAAAACACTGAGAGATGAAACGTGACGGTTATATTTAAAGTCACCGCCCGGTTTCTTTATCTGACGTGACCATAAAACATAAAGCCTTTCAAAGAAAGAAGTGATACGATACCATATATCCAATAAGATACAATAAGATACAATATAGCCGATAAGATACAATATATCTGTCGCACCGCGGTGAAGTTGTTGGGTTTGTTTTATTTTGTTGGGTCTTTTTGTCTTGTCATTTCCTGTTTTATTTTGAAATAGTAACTCTCCTCTCGTTTCAGGTCACTTGCTCATGTGTCACCACAATATATCCCATAAGATTATATAGACAATAAGATCCAATATATCCGATAAGATTATATAGACAATAAGATCCAATATATCCGATAAGATAAAATATAGCCATTAAGATACAATATATACAATATATCCGATAAGATACGTAAGTCAGGCCGTACCAAATAGTTTGAAAGCTGCAAAGCTTTGTTCATTTGAATTGATCTTTTTATTCGTCTCTCTCTTAGCTCGTTGGCTAGTCTTCAAGTCCACATTAAAAATATTTGAGCATACACTCGTTAATGTACAATTCAACACGTCGCCATTTTAAATCAACATCGCAACTCCTTTTTTACAGCACAACTTCATTCTTTGTGTTGTAAAGTCAAAATGGATTAGAAAAAAAATTTATGTCATGCATTTCTTAAATTCACAGCATCTTTTTGTCTCATGAAATATTCCGCTTCAAACCGTATTTGTTGGTGTTTAGCCTTTAAAAAACAACATCTTCTCTTGAGCCTGTGCATTGGGCTCCACAGCCCACAAAGAAAAGCTGTCATTTGGCACAACAGTGAGGCAGAAACCACGATAAACAACAGCAAGACAGATAAATAAATGTAAACTGGAGCGTAGAAGAACACGGCAGCTGGCGCCAGCCGGTCTCTGAGGCTCAAGAGAAGTCCTGCTCTGCTGTCTGTGTCGGAGTTAAACGGGTTGAAACCACACAGGAAGGAGCCACCCTCACTTCCTGCAGACGTAAACACCAGAGCCCTCAAGCGGCAGCTCGTCTCACACCAGAAGGCCTTTTATGGGACGGATCCATGAAACCCAATACCACCCTCAAAGTGAGAGGCTTGACCTCAGTGAGGTGAATACTCTGCTTCTGAGTGAGCTGACAATGTTCTACCTGCTCCCCTTCCTCAAAGCACCCAACAGTTCTACTTCAGTATCCTCTATATGTCTGCTTCTATCTGTTAGAAAGGTCTCTTTACCAACAGGTGTTCTGCAGCTTTATAGACGGAGAATCAAAAGCTGTAAAACGGTTCAATGAGAAGAGAAGACATCAGCAGTCGTTGGTAAAAGACACTGGAAGTCAAGAGTTTCACAATAAAAGCAGCCGAGAACAAGCTGGTTAACGTCTTTACAGGTTAGTCTGGAGTCTGTTGGAATATCAGCTGGACACAGTTTCTACCTCTTTAATCAATACTTACTGATCCATAATCAAACTAATTGAAACATCCAGTTCCACCGTATTCTCCTGGTCATGAGACTCAGTTCTAAATATGACATTTGATGTCTGAATTATAATATACTGTGTATATATATATATATATATATATATATATATATTCTTTTATCTCTGTTAAATTGTTATAATTGAAGGAAAGAGGAAGAACATGGATATTGAATCACGATACTTTAGAACCGTAACGCTGAAGTCACGCACGAATTTGTCATGACCCGGCTCTTAGGCCATAACAAATGCCACAGACAACAGCTTGGGGATACTTAAAAAGGTTTATTGAACGCATAAAGAAACGTTTACCTGTATGACGTGTGGCAGTCAGTAACATCAGTGGTGTCCATGTGCGTGCGTGAATGATGTAGATGTTGGCGGTGCAACCCAAGTGTAACCCAAAGACCAAGAGGTGAACGATCGCACCGGTCTAGTACGCTCCAATAGAACCGCCCCCTGAGCAACACTAGTGCCGGCCTCTTATGCCGTTGTCAATCCCGCCCAGGTGCGCTGCATCATGCCATCTGTCCCGCACACCTGCCGTGATCAGGGGCCGTCACGACTTCGTGAAGGTTTTCATCCTTCCGGTTTATTCTTTTGATTCACTTTTCTCGGAGCAGGAGGTCTTAAATCTGGACCACCTGAACCTCTCGGCCTGCTTCTGGTTAACGTCCTGCTTCGATTGGCCGCTTCGCTCTGCAGCCCAGCTCCATTCCTGCGTCCGCCGCTCCCCAAAAGAACCACGAGAGTCTGATCAGACTTCAAAGGAAAAAGATCTGAGACGCAACTCAGGAGCATTTTGCATCTCGACTGTTCTCGAGCCAACGTTCTGAACGAGGGTCCCATCGTTTGCTCCGCACACACACACACACACACACACACACACACACACACACACACACACACACACACACACACACACACTCACACACACACACACACACTCACACACACACACACACACACACTCACACACACACACACACACTCACACACTCACAACACTCACACACACACACACACACACTCACACACACACACACACACTCACAACACACACACACACACACTCACACACACACACACACACACACACACACACACACTCACACACACACACACACACACACACACACACTCACACACACTCACACACACACACACACTCACACACACACACACACACACACTCACACACTCACACACACACAGACATACACTCACTCACACACACACCACACACACTCACACACACTCACACACTCACACCACACACACACTCACACACACACACACACACACACACACACACACACACTCACACACACACACTCACAGAAGAAGTCCACATGTTGTGTTAAAAGAGAAGAACAACCATTAACATGCATTCAGTGTAGCTTCAGTAGCTAGCGTAGCACAGAAGAGCTAACGCTAGTTAGTGCTGCGCTAACCTACTCAGCTAACGTTTATCTCCTTCAACGTGCTCCAGATCCACCAAAACCAGTCTGAAGATGAAAAACATCTGAAACTACTGAGCAGCGGAGCTGGATGATGCCACGCTGTGATTGGTCAGTCTGCATCAAAGGGGCAGGGCACCAAATATTACGATTATTGCGCTTGTTCCCAAAAGAGACAATATTTGATATAAACACCATATCATGTTTATGTGAAACGTTCCGCGCTCCGGTACCTTGGAGGATGGTCATGTTGATGACGGTGCGGACCTCGGGCATCTGGTACTGGGCGGGGTTGGCGGGCGGATCCTGGTGGTCGCAGCACCGCCTGCAGAGTCTGGATGGGGGTCTGGAGGGGGAGGGGACGCAGCAAGCCAGGGGGAGGAGCCAGAGCAGCCTCAGACACAGCGTCGTCATGGCTGTCAGGACCTGGAGGACGGAGACAGAGGGAGCAACAAGCTGGACTCAAACTACAGTGACTGGCCATGTGTGAAGAACGTCTTTTCTTTCCATAAATGTGCAACAATCAAAAATCCATAAAAGATGTAAACCTCCTAATCCCTGGCAACTGTTTCTGGTAAATGTAGGAAACCCCAAAACATATGAAACGGTGTCAGTCAAAGAGATATTTAACCTTCAACCTTTAAGGACACAAACATAACTAAAGTCAAAACTAAACCTTCAGGTTATAAACTAAAGATGGGGGAGGGGGAGGGGGCGGGGCCTCACATCTGCAAACACACCTGGACTCAATTGGATGTGAAAACATCAGCAGCGGTTTGGTTCTCTCTGCGTGAGCTCACAGCATGAAGCACTTTGACATGTATGTGTAAGGACAACGTGCACCTCCACACACACACACACACACACACACACACACACACACACACACACACACACCTCTGATAAACATGTCTGCAACACCACAAACTAGAAGCAAGAAATTAATCATTTAGACTTCGATTTACAGACAATAATAGAAGTTCAGTGTGACTATATGTTAAATAATTAACATTATATAACACAAAACATATGGCACTCAGATGATCCTTTTACCCAGAATGCCTTGGTAAACTGAGTGCATAAAAGGCGGAAACCTCTGGTTGTATAGAAGTCTATGATTTATGTTTTAAAGCTGCATTCTCTCTCCTGACCACCAGGGGGCGACTCCTCTGGTTGTATAGAAGTCTATGCTTCATGTGTTAAAGCTGCATTCTCTCTCCTGACCACCAGGGGGCGACTCCTCTGGTTGTATAGAAGTCTATGCTTCATGTGTTAAAGCTGCATTCTCTCTCCTGACCACCAGGGGGGCGACTCCTCTGGTTGTATAGAAGTCTATGCTTCATGTGTGAAAGCTGCATTCTCTCTACTGACCACCAGGGGGGCGACTCCTCTGGTTGTATAGAAGTCTATGCTTCATGTGTGAAAGCTGCATTCTCTCTACTGACCACCAGGGGGCGACTCCTCTGGTTGTATAGAAGTCTATGCTTCATGTGTTAAAGCTGCATTCTCTCTCCTGACCACCAGGGGGCGACTCCTCTGGTTGTATAGAAGTCTATGCTTCATGTGTGAAAGCTGCATTCTCTCTCCTGACCACCAGGGGGCGACTCCTCTGGTTGTATAGAAGTCTATGCTTCATGTGTTAAAGCTGCATTCTCTCTACTGACCACCAGGGGGCGACTCCTCTGGTTGTATAGAAGTCTATGCTTCATGTGTTAAAGCTGCATTCTGTCTCCTGACCACCAGGGGGCGACTCCTCTGGGTTGTATAGAAGTCTAGGCTTCATGTGTTAAAGCTGCATTCTCTCTCCTGACCACCAGGGGGGCGACTCCTTTGGTTGTATAGAAGTCTATGCTTCATGTGTTAAAGCTGCATTCTCTCTCCTGACCACCAGGGGGCGACTCCTCTGGTTGTATAGAAGTCTATGCTTCATGTGTTAAAGCTGCATTCTCTCTCCTGACCACCAGGGGGCGACTCCTCTGGTTGTATAGAAGTCTATGCTTCATGTGTTAAAGCTGCATTCTCTCTACTGACCACCAGGGGGCGACTCCTCTGGTTGTATAGAAGTCTATGCTTCATGTGTGAAAGCTGCATTCTCTCTCCTGACCACCAGGGGGCGACTCCTCTGGTTGTATAGAAGTCTATGCTTCATGTGTTAAAGCTGCATTCTCTCTACTGACCACCAGGGGGCGACTCCTCTGGTTGTATAGAAGTCTATGCTTCATGTGTTAAAGCTGCATTCTCTCTCCTGACCACCAGGGGGCGACTCCTCTGGTTGTATAGAAGTCTATGCTTCATGTGTTAAAGCTGCATTCTCTCTCCTGACCACCAGGGGGCGACTCCTTTGGTTGTATAGAAGTCTATGCTTCATGTGTTAAAGCTGCATTCTCTCTCCTGACCACCAGGGGGCGACTCCTCTGGTTGTATAGAAGTCTATGCTTCATGTGTTAAAGCTGCATTCTCTCTCCTGACCCCTAGGGGGCGACTCCTCTGGTTGTATAGAAGGCTATGCTTCGCGAAGATGACAAACTGCATCATACACATACCTCAAAACATGTTGACTATTTACTAAATCTCTCCTTCTGGTCCTGTTATCTGGGTTTTGGGTTCCTCTTGATGAACAACATCTACATCTTCACAGCAGCTGCATGAAAATTAACGTGTTTTGGGAAACGTGGAATTTGACATTTCATGTCAAATACAATAAATCGCTGACTGACCAAAAAGCATTTTTCCCTCATAGACTAATATCACAAACACGCCTGAAAAACTGATCGCAGCCTCCTGGAGATCAGAGAACCTCCTGGAGGTCAAGTTCAGAGAACCTCCTGGAGATCAGAGAACCTCCTGGAGGTCAGAGAACCTCCTGGAGGTCAGAGAACCTCCTGGAGGTCCAGTTCAGAGAACCTCCTGGAGGTCCAGTTCAGAGAACCTCCAGGAGGTCAGAGAACACGTCGGTGAAGTTAATGAGATGAAATTCTCTTCAGTCTGAACTCCTCCAGGTAAGTTGGCTTGTTGTCATTATGGTTATGAACCTTATTTAACTACAATAGAGCTGTACTGTCAGAAGTGTTATAAATAAGAACATAACAATAAACATAAGTAGTTATAAATAAGAACATAACAATAAACATAAGTAGTTATAAATAAGAACATAACAATAAACACAAGTAGTCCTTCATCTCTTGGTGTCTGACCCTCTTGAGTTATATATCATAACCTCATGTCACGCCATCCTCCCCCAGAGCAGCGTGCACAACATGCGCGCTCACGGTGATGACACGCCGCTCATCGACACGCACGAGACCCCGCAACACGCACAGCCGTCATGACGGATCCCGTCAGGGAGCCACGTCGACACGCGCACGAGCCCCAGCAGCCCGGGTGGACGACACGCGCACGCACGCAAGAGAGCACCGTGCACGATGAGAAAAGGTGTCAGCGAGACGCGCGCACGAAGAAAAGCGGCGAACTCCCCAAAGAAAGCTGCAGATGACTTAGTGCACGCGCCGCCGGGTGTTTCTTCTTCTTGTGTTGTTGTTGTTGTTGTTGTTGTTGTTGTTGTTGTGTTGTCATGAGAGTCGGGTCTTACCTGGTGGAGCTTCACCACAGCGGAGGAAAGAAAACGGGCTGCTGGAGAGAGGAGAGGAGGAACTATGAGGAGCCTCTCTCTCTCTCTCCTATGTCTCTCTCTCTCTCTCTATCTCTCTCTCTCTCTCTCTCTCTGTCTCATCTCTCTCTCTCTCTCTCTCTCTCGTCTCTGTCTCGTCTCTCGCCGCTCTCTCGTCTCTCTCGTCTCTCTCTTCTCTCTCTCTCTCTCTCTCTCTCTGTCTCTCTGTCTCTCTCTCTCTCTCCTCTCTCTCTGTCTCTCTCTCTCTCTCTCTGTCTCTCTCTCTGTCTCTCTCTCTCTCTCTCTGTCTCTCTCTCTCTCTCTCTGTCTCTCTCTCTCTCTCTGTCTCTCTCTCTGTCTCTCTCTCTCTCTGTTTCTCTCTCTCCCTCATCAAACCCCCCCCCCCCCTCTCCTCTTCCTTTGACTCCCCCTCCATCCTCCCCTGAAGCATCCATCCCTCTAACTGAGTCAACACACTGCAGCAGGAGTTTATTATTATTATTCTCTCTCCTGACCACCAGGGGGGCGACTCCTCTGGTTGTATAGAAGTCTACGCTTCATGTGTTAAAGCTGCATTCTCTCTCCTGACCACCAGGAGGCGACTCCTCTGGTTGTATAGAAGTCTATGCTTCATGTGTTAAAGCTGCATTCTCTCTCCTGACCACCAGGAGGCGACTCCTCTGGTTGTATAGAAGTCTATGCTTCATGTGTTAAAGCTGCATTCTGTCTCCTGACCACCAGGTGGCGACTCCTCTGGTTGTATAGAAGTCTATGCTTCATGTGTTAAAGCTGCATTCTCTCTACTGACCACCAGGGGCGACTCCTCTGGTTGTATAGAAGTCTATGCTTCATCTGTTAAAGCTGCATTCTCTCTCCTGACCACCAGGGGGCGACTTCTCTGGTTGTATAGAAGTCTATGCTTCATGTGTTAAAGCTGCATTCTCTCTCCTGACCACCAGGGGGTGACTTCTCTGGTTGTATAGAAGTCTATGCTTCATGTGTTAAAGCTGCATTCTCTCTCCTGACCACCAGGGGGTGACTGCTCTGGTTGTATAGAAGTCTATGCTTCATGTGTTAAAGCTGCATTCTCTCTCCTGACCACCAGGGGGCGACTCCTCTGGTTGTATAGAAGTCTATATAAATGACTCTACTTCTCTTGATGTATTCCCTCAGTAAACATTGTAAACATTAGTTTTTGGTCTCAATCTCTAGTTTCAAGTCTTCTTCAATACAGCGTGATGTTCATTTAGTACATTATTATTATCATTTAGAGTCAAACAGACCATAATACAGGGGATGCAGTTATTTTCTTTTCTTCACCGTTACGAAGACGTTTGTGTTCAACCAGCTCAGATGTACTTTGTGTTTTTTCTTTATTAATATCTGTGATCCATCTGGTTGCTTCTGTCTCCGCTTGGCCTCCGGACGTCTTCACCGGATTGGTCTGTGGAGCTCGACAGGAAGAAGAGACGCGCGGTGGGAGGCGGGACTCCGCTGTGTGTCCGTCATTCATAATTCCACTTGACTGGAGGCTCTTTTCAACAAAGACCAACGTGAATTATTCTCGACAGCCATCTTCACGTGAGCTTTTCAGGAGGAATATTTAAATATGAAGAGAAACACGCTTATTGAACCAGAAGATCTCTCTTTATATAGAGTTATGTATATATACAGTATATATACATATATATATATATGTATATTTTATATATATATTAAATGTTAGCATGCTGAATGTTAGCATGCTAAATGTTGGCGTGTTAAATGTTAGCGTGCTGGTTAGAGATGTTCTGATACCGAGTACCGACTGGATACCAGCACTTTAAAAACATCAGTTTTTCTTATTTTTTCTTATTATTTACTTGCTGACTTTTGGACCTTCCTGATGTGCAATGAGCATTTCAATGTGAAACTGTTGTGTACAGGTTCAAACCCTCTTTAACCCTACCCACTCACAGTGGGTTAGGTTAAAGAGGTTCTCCACCTCCTCCTTTTGGTTCTCTGGTTCCCCCTCAATGTAAACAGTATAAAACCGTCAAACACAACTTCATGACTCATCTGTGTGAGATTCACTACGACTTGGTGTGTGTTTGATGTGTGTGTGTTTTTCTTTTGCTCCAGGCCGAAAACCCACCCTGGCCCGTTAAAAGCCTCATTGCCCCCCCCCCCCCCCCCCCCCAGTCACATCACATGTTCTCCTCTACAGCAAGAACATCACATGTTCTCTACAGGAAGAACATGTTCTCTACAGGAAGAACATCACATGTTCTCTACAGGAAGAACATCACATGTTCTCTAAAGGAAGAACATCACATGTTCTCTACAGGAAGAACATCACATGTTCTCTACAGGAAGAACATGTTCTCTACAGGAAGAACATCACATGTTCTCTACAGGAAGAACATCACATGTTCTCTACAGGAAGAACATCACATGTTTTCTAAAGGAAGAACATCACATGTTCTCTAAAGGAAGAACATCACATGTTCTCTACAGGAAAAACATCACATGTTCTCTACAGGAAGAACATGTTCTCTACAGGAAGAACATCACATGTTCTCTACAGGAAGAACATCACATGTTCTCTAAAGGAAGAACATCACATGTTCTCTACAGGAAGAACATCACATGTTTTCTAAAGGAAGAACATCACATGTTCTCTAAAGGAAGAACATCACATGTTCTCTACAGGAAGAACATCACATGTTCTCTACAGGAAGAACATCACATGTTTTCTAAAGGAAGAACATCACATGTTCTCTAAAGGAAGAACATCACATGTTCTCTACAGGAAGAACATCACATGTTCTCTAAAGGAAGAACATCACATGTTCTCTAAAGGAAGAACATCACATGTTCTCTACAGGAAGAACATCACATGTCTTATCTTTAACATATATGTTCATGTTTATTTGTAATCATCTCTTCACACTACTTGTTTATTGTGGTGCACAAAGGCCGGTTCCTCCACGCGTGACTGCTAGTGTTCTACTTTGTTAGCTAACCTGAGACCTGAGACAAAGGTTCTCCGTGTGGTTCTCTGGAGCCCGACGACTAGTTTCAAGTTACGAGGTGGGATGAGGAGCTACACGGGACCCCCATGCTCAGCAAGTCCACATGCAGCCTTCGACACGCAATGCATCATGGGAACTAAACCATAGTTCTGAAGCGACCGAGAGGTTTGTTTTGAAGAGGTGGAAGAACCTTGAACGAGGCTCCACGGTCTCCTTGTTCTCTGGCTTCCTGCAGGACCTCTGCTCACTCTCAACACCCTCCTCCCACGTCCTCCCTCCCAGTCTAACCGCGACTCCCGAGAGAAACGCAGACCACAATGAAAACAGCCTTCAGCCGGTTAACCCGTCGCTGCCAGGAACGAGAGGGAGGAGGAGCCCCGGGGAGCGATGGAGGAGGAGGGGAGCGATGGAGGAGGAGGGGAGCGATGGAGCCCCGGGGAGCGATGGAGGAGGAGGGGAGCGATGGAGCCCCGGGGAGCGATGGAGGAGGAGGGGAGCGATGGAGGAGGAGGGAGCGATGGAGGAGGAGGGGAGCGATGGAGGAGGAGGGAGCGATGGAGGAGGAGGGAGCAACCACGCTGAAGCTAGAAGGTCCCACAGCTGTCAACGTGTCAAATACAAAACACGACGTGAATGTTGCCTTTAAAATGTTTCTCTCCATGTTTTGTTCACTAGAAGCTGCACAATTGTGATTTAGATCAAACTTTATTAGTTAAACATACAGGAAGTACAGCAGCACAGGGGACAGTAAACAAGAGACAGTAAACAAGAGACAGTAAACAATAAACAAGACTGACAGAAATATTATGAATAAGCACAAAAAACAAGAATCCACAGGAACATTTATTGCTAAGATCTGATATATTTCTTTGTTTTGTTTTGCCGTTTTAATATTTTAAAACAACGAAGACAACGAGGACAACGAAGACAACAAAGACAACAAAGACAACAAAGACAACAAAGACAACGAGGACAACAAAGACAACAAAGATAACAAAGACAACAAAGACAACAAAGATAACAAAGACAACAAAGACAACGAAAACAACGAGGACAACAAAGACAACGAAGACAAGAAAGACAAGAAAGACAACGAGGACAACAAAGACAGCGAAAACAACGAGGACAACAAAGACAACGAGGACAACAAAGACAACAAAGACAACGAAGACAACAAAGACAACGAAGACAACAAGGACAACAAAGATAACAAAGACAACGAGGACAACAAAGACAACAAAGACAACAAAGACAACGAAAACAACGAGGACAACAAAGACAACAAAGACAACGAGGACAACAAAGACAACAAAGACAACAAAGACAACAAAGACAACGAAAACAACGAGGACAACAAAGACAACAAAGACAACGAGGACAACAAAGACAACGAAGACAACGAGGACAACAAAGACAACGAGGACAACAAAGACAACGAAGACAACAAGGACAACAAAGACAACGAAAACAACGAGGACAACAAAGACAACGAAGACAACAAAGACAACGAGGACAACAAAGACAACAAAGACAACGAAAACAACGAGGACAACAAAGACAACAAAGACAACGAGGACAACAAAGACAACAAAGACAACAAAGACAACGAAAACAACGAGGACAACAAAGACAACAAGGACAACGAAGACAACGAGGACAACAAAGACAACGAAAACAACGAGGACAACAAAGACAACGAAGACAACGAGGACAACAAAGACAACAAGGACAACGAAGACAACGAGGACAACAAAGACAACGAAAACAACGAGGACAACAAAGACAACGAAAACAACGAGGACAACAAAGACAACGAAGACAACGAGGACAACAAAGACAACGAGGACAACAAAGACAACGAGGGCGGTAGTTGTTGGGTTTTGTCATTTTGTGGTATTAATTGAAGTCTCGCTGGTCAGCAGCTCTCATTGGTTCTTTTGGACCAATGGCGGTCGTTTGAAGGACCAATGGAGATATTTTCATGACTTTTATTTTGTTTCTGTTGAGTTTGAGTGAATTTGTTGATGCTCAGCCTTTTCGTGGAGCAACGGCTTCTGATTATGTACGGAGGATTCATTTATAAATATATTATTAAATAAAATAGACATAAATATATATATTT
>NC_046966.1:25951620-25979120 GCF_009769545.1 Cyclopterus lumpus
ATATGGTTGATTATATTATTAGCTCAACTGCGTTACGGCTGTTCGATGTCTCGGGGGCTGCCGATGACCTGTTGGATCCAGTCGGTGAGCCGGGTGACGCGGGTGTAGACCCCGTAGTAGTCTGGACGCCCGCAGCCTCGACCCCAGCTCACCACGCCGGCCAGGAACCAGCGACCAGACGGCTCCTGGCACACCAAGGGGCCGCCGGAGTCCCCCTGTCAGAGACAGGAGACCACAAGAGACGGTAAATAAAGATGGAGACCACAAGAGAAGGTAACTAAAGATGGTGACCACAAGAGACGGTAAATAAAGATGGAGACAACAAGAGAAGATAACTAAAGATGGTGACCACAAGAGACGGTAACTAAAGATGGTGACCACAAGAGAAGGTAACTAAAGATGGTGACCACAAGAGAAGGTAACTAAAGATGGTGACCACAAGAGACGGTAACTAAAGATGGAGACCACAAGAGACGGTAAATAAAGATGGAGACCACAAGAGAAGGTAACTAAAGATGGAGACCACAAGAGACGGTAAATAAAGATGGAGACCACAAGAGAAGGTAACTAAAGATGGAGACCACAAGAGACGGTAAATAAAGATGGAGACCACAAGAGAAGGTAACTAAAGATGGTGACCACAAGAGAAGATAACTAAAGATGGAGACCACAAGAGAAGGTAACTAAAGACGGTGACCACAAGAGAAGGTAACTAAAGATGGAGACCACAAGAGAAGGTAACTAAAGATGGAGACCACAAGAGAAGGTAACAAGAGAAGATAACTAAAGACGGTGACCACAAGAGAAGGTAACAAGAGAAGATAACTAAAGATGGTGACCACAAGAGAAGGTAACAAGAGAAGATAACTAAAGATGGTGACCACAAGAGAAGGTAACTAAAGATGGTGACCACAAGAGAAGATAACTAAAGATGGTGACCACAAGAGAAGCTAACTAAAGACGGTGACCACAAGAGAAGGTAACAAGAGAAGATAACTAAAGATGGTGACCACAAGAGAAGGTAACAAGAGAAGCTAACTAAAGATGGTGACCACAAGAGAAGATAACTAAAGATGGAGACCACAAGAGAAGGTAACTAAAGACGGTGACCACAAGAGAAGGTAACTAAAGATGGAGACCACAAGAGAAGGTAACAAGAGAAGATAACTAAAGACGGTGACCACAAGAGAAGGTAACAAGAGAAGATAACTAAAGATGGTGACCACAAGAGAAGCTAACTAAAGATGGTGACCACAAGAGAAGCTAACTAAAGACGGTGACCACAAGAGAAGGTAACAAGAGAAGATAACTAAAGATGGTGACCACAAGAGAAGATAACTAAAGATGGTGACCACAAGAGAAGATAACTAAAGATGTGTGTGTATATGTACCTGACAGGCGTCTTTGTCTCCGCTGCGGTAGCCGGCGCAAAGCATTCTGGGAGTGACCAGGTGGCCGTAGGTGCGAACGCAGGCTTCCTCGCTGACCAGCCGAACGTCCACCTTCTGCAGCACGTTACTGGCGCTGCCTGAAGAGGGGAGGGGTCAAAGGTCAACGGGTGTCAATCAAAAGGATTTAACCACAGCGCTGCTCCTGTCAAAGGTCACAAAGACATCTTGAGATGTCTCCAGCAGAAAGCTCCGCCCACATCCCTCTAACTCCTTTCCATTTAAATGAGCTTGTTTCATACTTCCCATAAAACTACAAAGACTCCACATCTCGCTCCGCTAACTCAAAGTGCTGCTGGGATTTCCTGCTTGTGTTTCACAGGCTGCTCATAAACCCTTCCTGTGCACAAACTGCATCATTCTGCATGAAACCAGAAGCCACTTTTACTGCTCGTCCTGTACATAAAACATCCGGCTGCAGGAAATAAACCTACGAGTCAAAAGCACCAAATAAAAGTCTTAAAACGTTTGTGATTACAAACCTGCGTAGCTTCCCTTAAAAGCCTCCCGAGGGTCACGGACACTGAAGCACGAGGTTATAATGAAAAACAACTCATTTACCTGGAGAACAGATGGCAGACTTACTGCATTTAAAGTGGGTTTTATTACGCAACTAACGTGCTAAGCTAACGTGCTAACGTAACGTAATGTAACGTACGCAAGTTACATATCAAACGCACTTATTTTTCGTATGTTTTCGCTACGAATGCTAAACCCACGCTAGAGGCAGCACGGGGTGTCACATGTTGTTAAGGGGTCAGGGGTTAAATCTGAGACAGGAGGAACTCTCACTTCCTGTCACACCTGTCCCAGAACCACTCCCCCTCCTCTTCCATCCCCTGCATGCCCCGCCCACATCCTCACCTGCTTCCCACGTCCCTAATCGGCCCGGCAGTACATTGAGCAGCACCCCCCCCCCCTTCCCCTGCTCACCCCCCTCTCGGAGAGACCCCCAGCCGGTGACCCAGCACAGCAGGCCCGGCTCCAGCTGGTGGGTGGGCGGCGGCAGGCAGGCGGGCCGGGCCGCGGCAGGTCGCTCCAGCTTCAGCAGGGCCAGGTCGTAGTCGTGGGACTCGTCGTCGTAGTACTGGTGCAGGTGGATCCGCTGGACCCGAGCCACCTCCTCAGTGGGGCTGCCGGGGCTGAGCAGCAGTTTGCCCAGGTAGACGGTCCACAGCGAGGGGGAGTACAGGCTGCACCGGAGGACAGGTAACTATTAAATATAGTTCTGTGTGGTTACTGTGTGGTCCCAGAGATCAGAAGTGTTCCTCTTCAGCTGGAGTTTGGGTCCGAAGACACAAACAAACAAGTGTGGAGGAAAAGTACACAACGCGGTTCTCTCTCACCGGTCGTCATAGAAACAGTGGGCAGCGGACACCACCCATTGGCTGGAGATCAACACGCCCCCGCAGATGTGGGTTCCCCGCACCTGAAGGCTGGCCTGCCATGGCCACTCCCCCTCCGTGGAATTGGTCCCGCCCACTATGCGACCGGACAGCTGCCTCAGGCCGCAGTCTGGATGCACACGGAAATATGAAAACACACAGCTGAATATATGCTTAATATACTAATATAAAATACACTTGAGAATTACCTGAGAATAAAGTAAAAATATTGCGTGTGATTTTCTTTTTTTCATATTTTTCATATTTTCTTATTTTCATATTTTTTTCTTTTAACTTTTATTTAAAAAAAGGTTGAAATCTGTCCCAGAAAGATTCAGCCATCTTGTATTTAATCAGCGGTTGACACCACCAACTCTTTATCATTATTATGGGATGCTTTGTGACCCGGTCCTGTGTTTGTGTGACCCGTCTTAGGGTCATTCCTACTACAACCACTAGAGGGAGACGTGGTCTTCTTGTGCTGGTGATCAGCCAATCGATGACGAGCATGAAGTCTCACCGCAGCGCTCCTCGTCGGAGGCGTCGGGGCAGTCGCTGACGAAGTCACACTCTGGGTTTGGCTTCTTCAGACACGACCCATCAGCACACACATAGGTCATGTCTGTACACGGCACACCTGGACACACACACACACACACACACACACATAGGTCATGTCTGTACACGGCACACCTGGACACACACACACACACACACACACACACACACACACACACATAGGTCATGTCTGTACACGGCACACCTGGACACACACACACACACACACACACACACACACACAGGTCATGTCTGTACACGGCACACCTGGACACACACACACACACACACACACACACACACACAGGTCATGTCTGTACACGGCACACCTGGACACACACACACACACACACACACACACACACACACACACAGGTCATGTCTGTACACGGCACACCTGGACACACACACACACACACACACACACACACAGGTCATGTCTGTACACGGCACACCTGGACACACACACACACACACACACACACACATAGGTCATGTCTGTACACGGCACACCTGGACACACACACACACACACACACACACACACACACACACATAGGTCATGTCTGTACACGGCACACCTGGACACACACACACACACACACACACACACACACACAGGTCATGTCTGTACACGGCACACCTGGACACACACACACACACACACACACACACACACACACAGGTCATGTCTGTACACGGCACACCTGGACACACACACACACACACACACACACACACAGGTCATGTCTGTACACGGCACACCTGGACACACACACACACACACACACACACACACACACATAGGTCATGTCTGTACACGGCACACCTGGACACACACACACACACACACACACATAGGTCATGTCTGTACACGGCACACCTGGACACACACACACACACACACAGGTCATGTCTGTACACGGCACACCTGGACACACACACACACACACACACACACAGGTCATGTCTGTACACGGCACACCTGGACACACACACACACACACACACACACACATAGGTAATGTCTGTACACGGCACACCTGGACACACACACACACGCACACACACACACACACAGGTCATGTCTGTACACGGCACACCTGGACACACACACACACACACACACACACACACACAGGTCATGTCTGTACACGGCACACCTGGACACACACACACACACACACACACACACATAGGTAATGTCTGTACACGGCACACCTGAAGACACACACACACACACACACGTATGTGTATGCTTTGCTGCTGTTAGAGCGTCCAGTGTGTGTGTGTGTGTGTGTGTGTGTGTGTCACCATCAGTGCAGTTCATCTCGTCCGTGGCTTCGGGGCAGTCTGGGAGTTGGTCACACACCTTGTAGTAGTCCACACACTGACTGTCCTCTGGACACTGGTACTGTGCCACACACACTGAAACACACACACACACGCACACACACACACAATGTATTGAAAGGTTTTGTATTTTGGAACATGAAACATTAATCAGAGGCAGTCGGCTGTGCTTTTCATTTTCAGTTTAAATTTACATTTTCATTCAGTTTCTGAAGTGACCATATCTGGACTGAGGAGGAGTGACCTAGAGAACTGTCAATCACCTGGTAGCCCCGCCCCAAAGCATCCCCTGCTTTATGGTCTGTTTGACTCTAAATGACCATAATTTACTAAATGAACATCACGCTGTATAGAAGAAGACTTGAAACTAGAGATTGAGACCAAAAACTAATGTTTACAATGTTTACTGAGGGAATACATCAAGAGAAGTAGAGTCATTTATATAGACTTCTATACAACCAGAGGAGTCGCCCCCTGGTGGTCAGGAGAGAGAATGCAGCTTTAACACATGAAGCATAGACTTCTATACAACCAGAGGAGTCACCCCCTGGTGGTCAGGAGAGAGAATGCAGCTTTAACACATGAAGCATAGACTTCTATACAACCAGAGGAGTCGCCCCCTGGTGGTCAGGAGAGAGAATGCAGCTTTAACACATGAAACATAGACTTCTATACAACCAGAGGAGTCGCCCCCTGGTGGTCAGGAGAGAGAATGCAGCTTTAACACATGAAACATAGACTTCTATACAACCAGAGGAGTCGCCCCCTGGTGGTCAGGAGAGAGAATGCAGCTTTAACACATGAAGCATAGACTTCTATACAACCAGAGGAGTCGCCCCCTGGTGGTCAGGAGAGAGAATGCAGCTTTAACACATGAAGCATAGACTTCTATACAACCAGAGGAGTCGCTCCCTGGTGGTCAGGAGGGAGAATGCAGCTTCAACACATGAAGCATAGACTTCTATACAACCAGAGGAGTCGCCCCCTGGTGGTCAGTAGAGAGAATGCAGCTTTAACACATGAAGCATAGACTTCTATACAACCAGAGGAGTCGCCCCCTGGTGGTCAGAAGAGAGAATGCAGCTCTAACACACGAAGCATAGACTTCTATACAACCAGAGGAGTCGCCCCCTGGTGGTCAGGAGAGAGAATGCAGCTTTAACACATGAAGCATAGACTTCTATACAACCAGAGGAGTCGCTCCCTGGTGGTCAGGAGGGAGAATGCAGCTTCAACACATGAAGCATAGACTTCTATACAACCAGAGGAGTCGCCCCCTGGTGGTCAGTAGAGAGAATGCAGCTTTAAGACATGAAGCATAGACTTCACATCTTAGAACTAGAGGCTTCAACAGAACAACACATTCAATCTATTTAAGACATAAATAAATACCACAGTTCCTCTCGTCCAGTCCGTTGGGACAGTCCTTGATTCCATCACAAGCAGGAACACACAGGCCGTTAACAGAGCACAGGAACTGACCTGGACACGCTGTAAAGCACACACACACACACACACACACACACACACACACACACACACACACACATTACAAAAACCTTTTCATGAACACCAGTGACACCCAACAGAGACGTCACTGAGCACACGTCCACGTCGTACGATCTGATAGGTTGAAGACGCCGTAGCGCAGCTGGAGTCCCGGCCCGGTGAGCGACACCTCCGACGTCATCACCACGGTGGTCGTGGCGGCGAGCAGGAAGAGGCGTTCGTGGTACGGCTGCAGGCCTCTGGAGCCGCACAGTCTGAGAGAGGACACGGAGAAACAACACGGGACCTTAAGAAGGACACAAACCTACAAACCAGAAACAATAAACTGTTTAATTACACACAAATGTAAAGCGTAGAATGATTTGATGATATGTAGCACACGTTTACTGTGTGACTCGTTCTATTTGAGTGTTATGAAACTAACCAAAGGTCTGCACATGAGACCTGGATGGAAACCTTTCACATGCAGATACTCGCTTCCTGTTAGACACCAAACCACACACAGGTGCACGTAGAAATACACAATAGCTGGCCAACTGTTCTGATCTCTCTGCTCTTCTTTGTTCCAGGAGAATCATTTTAGTTTTTTTACCATGTTGTCTATTTATTGCTGCCACCTGCATGTTAGCGGGCGAAAGAGGAAGGAGGAATCGACCTCAAACGTCCGTGCAGATTAAGACGTTGAGCTTTTGCAAGTGGACATTTTGTGCAAGAAATGCCCAAATGCCCACAAAGAGACACAAAACGACTTCAAAGAGACACTATATGACTACAAATTGACACAAAATGACCAAAAAGACACTTAAAACACAAAAGAGACTGAAATTGACTACAAAGAAATGCAAAACCGCAGCACAGAGACACAACGATGATGAAAAGGGGCAGAACTACCGCAGATAGACACAAAACCCAAAATAAACTACACAAAGACTCAACAAGACACAAAATGGCAGCTCACTGTGGCCCGGCCTACCTGCGGTTCTGGATGGTCCACTGTCCCTGGGTGCAGGCCTGGTTGTAGCTGGCTCTGCTCAGCTCGTAGCCCTCAAACTCCAGAGACAAGCCCACCCCTCCACTGGGCGTCTGAGACCACACAGAAAACAACACAACGTTAAAACTCATACAAACATACATGGTCACCGGGAAGTAATGAATCTGTCTCCATCAATCAATATGTTGGAGACATGGACAGATTACTGAACCAGGCAAAGAGTCAGGGGCCAAAGAGTCAGGGGCCAAAGAGTCAGGGGCCAAAGAGTCAGGGGCCAAAGAGTCAGGGGCCAAAGAGTCAGGGGCCAAAGAGTCAGGGAACCAAAGAGTGAGGGAACCAAAGAGTGAGGGAACCAAAGAGTCAGGGGCCAAAGAGTCAGGGGCCAAAGAGTCAGGGAACCAAAGAGTGAGGGAACCAAAGAGTGAGGGAACCAAAGAGTCAGGGGCCAAAGAGTCAGGGGCCAAAGAGTCAGGGGCCAAAGAGTCAGGGAACCAAAGAGTGAGGGAACCAAAGAGTTAGGGGCCAAAGAGTCAGGGGCCAAAGAGTCAGGGAACCAAAGAGTTAAGGGCCAAAGAGTCAGGGGCCAAAGAGTCAGGGAACCAAAGAGTTAAGGGCCAAAGAGTCAGGGGCCAAAGAGTCAGGGAACCAAAGAGTTAAGGGCCAAAGAGTCAGGGAACCAAAGAGTGAGGGAACCAAAGAGTCAGGAGACCAAAGAGTCAGGGGCCAAAGAGTCAGGGAACCAAAGAGTCAGGGGCCAAAGAGTCAGGGGCCAAAGAGTCAGGGGCCAAAGAGTCAGGGAACCAAAGAGTCAGGGGCCAAAGAGTCAGGGGCCAAAGAGTCAGGGAACCAAAGAGTGAGGGAACCAAAGAGTGAGGGAACCAAATAGTCAGGGGCCAAAGAGTCAGGGAACCAAAGAGTCAGGGGCCAAAGAGTCAGGGCCAAAGAGTCAGGGGCCAAAGAGTCAGGGCCAAAGAGTCAGGGGCCAAAGAGTCAGGGGCCAAAGAGTCAGGGGCCAAAGAGTCAGGGCCAAAGAGTCAGGGGCCAAAGAGTCAGGGCCAAAGAGTCAGGGGCCAAAGAGTGAGGGAACCAAAGAGTGAGGGAACCAAAGAGTCAGGGGCCAAAGAGTCAGGGGCCAAAGAGTCAGGGGCCAAAGAGTCAGGGAACCAAAGAGTGAGGGAACCAAAGAGTGAGGGAACCAAAGAGTGAGGGAACCAAAGAGTCAGGGGCCAAAGAGTCAGGGGCCAAAGAGTCAGGGGCCAAAGAGTCAGGGAACCAAAGAGTGAGGGAACCAAAGAGTTAGGGGCCAAAGAGTCAGGGGCCAAAGAGTCAGGGAACCAAAGAGTTAAGGGCCAACGAGTCAGGGAACCAAAGAGTGAGGGAACCAAAGAGTCAGGGGACCAAAGAGTCAGGGGCCAAAGAGTCAGGGAACCAAAGAGTCAGGGGCCAAAGAGTCAGGGGCCAAAGAGTCAGGGAACCAAAGAGTGAGGGAACCAAAGAGTGAGGGAACCAAATAGTCAGGGGCCAAAGAGTCAGGGAACCAAAGAGTCAGGGGCCAAAGAGTCAGGGCCAAAGAGTCAGGGGCCAAAGAGTCAGGGCCAAAGAGTCAGGGGCCAAAGAGTCAGGGGCCAAAGAGTCAGGGCCAAAGAGTCAGGGGCCAAAGAGTCAGGGGCCAAAGAGTCAGGGCCAAAGAGTCAGGGGCCAAAGAGTCAGGGCCAAAGAGTCAGGGGCCTTCACTTACAAAACAGCAGTCAAAGCGACAGGTACCAACCAGGAAGAGACTAAAAATGGCCTCAAAGAAGAAAATAAAACAACCACAAATAGACACAAAGAGACTCACACCGACTGTAAAAAGGAGCAAAACAACTACGAAGAGACACTAAATTACCAAAAAGAGACACTGAAATACCACAAAGTAACCAAAACAACTACAAAGAGACAAAACACAACAACTAAGACACACTTAATGACCACAAAGAGACACAAAACAACTTAAAAGAGACACGAAACCACTGCAGAGACACTAAATGACCAAAAGAGACATTTGACTAAAAAGTTACATTAAATGACCAAAAAGAGACAAAGAGACAGGAAATGATCACAAAATAAAACAAATCAACTACAAAGAGACAGTAAACGACCACAAAACAGATGCATAACTAGAACCAAGGGCCTGACGGTCTCACAGTAAAGCTCCAGGTACAGTTGGTGTCGGGGGGGTAGTAGCTGGGGAAGAAGGGCGTGCTCAGCGTCCCCTGGACCCCCGAGACGGCCTTCAGCTCTATCGTGGAGTTACAGCCTGACAAAGAGAGAAGTATTTCAATCCATCTCGCGGAACGATTCTGAACGAGTCAAAGACGGCCCGGGGGTCGGGGGGGTCAGGTGGTCTCACCCTGGCGGTCCCAGGCCTGTGCAGACAGAGAGAAGGGGTCCTTGTAGTTGTACAGACCCTGTTTCCAAACCACCGTCATCCACTCGCCTGAAGACAGGACCCTCACCACCCGCTCGTGTCTGCTGCAGCCGTACACTCTGGAGACCAAGTTTAATATGAATGAACACAAAGGGTCATAATGGTCTTTGTAGCCTGAAACGCCCCCCAGCGGAGGGCACTCACGATGTGATGAGGCGGGAGTCGGAGGGCGTGAGGGAGTCGTACGCCACCAGCCGGTCCCGGCACTCCGGCAGCAGCCACTCCATGCGGAGCTCCAGCTGGGCCCCGGGTCCGGCCTGGAGGTGCCACATGCAGGAGGAGCGCTGCATGTCGGGCCCACGGAGAGCCGAGCGGCCGCCGGACGCCACCTTCTGGTAGCGGTAGCAGTCTGGTGGCAAAACCACACCGTTAGATTCAGGCCTCGATCTATGCTTGGATTCACTGGATTCACTGAAACACTAAATTAATGTCAAAACTATTCATACCAGCATGCAAAATGATGCGAATATGCAATTAAATGAATTTAAAGGTTGAAATAGAGTCTGCAAAAGGCCGAGGAACAACACGTTAAGAGTTTAGGCAGCAAAGCTACTCAGTTATGTTTCTGAACATATTGCTGTTGAGGTTAAAATAACTACGGAATAAATCAACGTTGCTTTCCACGACGAACGAACAGGTCTGAAGATCTTTCTTCAGTTGATGAGGTCAAAGGTCAGTCAGGTGCCATGCAGCCCAGAGATACTTCCTCCCCATCGACTTACATCCAGAAAGAGACGACTGTGGATACTTCTGGGGTAAAGCAGCGTCCCACTACAGACGATGAATATGCATGTCTGTTTATAGAATATTTAGATCACAAGGTCATTTTTAAAGCTCTACAAAACACTAACAGTTGACGTGAATGAGAACCAGGCAGGGAGGCGGGGCTAAAGAGATGAGTTGTACCCTTATATTCTGACCACGTGATTGGTTGATGTCTTTATTTGTGGTAAAGATCTCCGCTTAATAATGACCCAAACAGATTGGCATGCTTAATCACAATGAAATCAAAAATATTATGATACTAAAATTATGAAACCAAAGGAGGGCTGATACCAAACGAGGAGGTCAAAAGCTCTACGACTTTGGAGTCGGTGTCTGTCGGGGAGCAAAAAGGCAGAAGAGAAATTAAACTTCAGAAACAAATCTTTTTCCAGCTTCTCCCTTCTAACGTCTCGTCTGTCGCGCTCACCGCTGACGGACAGCGAGCGGAGGCGGACGAGGTATCCGCTGCAGCCGGCCGCCGCCTCCTCCCCCCCGGACCCGCCGCGCCCCCTCAGGCCCTCCTCCAGGCTCCTGGTCACCTCCTCCAGGGTGAGCCTCCCAACATGGCTGCCCGGCACGGACATCACTATCCAGAAGTGAGCCACGACGCTGCCCTCCCTGAGGAACCAGAGGAAAGGCAGGTTGCACCTGTAACCACGCCCCCAACCGTGATGTCACGGTGACCCACAGGGTCTACAGCTAAACTACTAGTTAGGTTTAAACAACTAAACTACTAGTTAGGTTTAGACAACTAAACTACAAGTTAGGTTTAAACAACTAAACTACTAGTTAGGTTTAAACAACTAAACTACTAGTTAGGTTCAAACAACTAAACTACTAGTTAGGTTTAGACAACTAAACTACTCAGTTAGGTTTAGACAACTAAACTACTAGTTAGGTTTAGATAACTAAACTACTAGTTAGGTTTAAACAACTAAACTACTAGTTAGGTTTAAACAACTAAACTACTCAGTTAGGTTTAAACAACTAAACTACTAGTTAGGTTTAGACAACTAAACTACTAAGTTAGCTTTAAACAACTAAACTACTCAGTTAGGTTTAGACAACTAAACTACTAGTTAGGTTTAGATAACTAAACTACTCAGTTAGGTTTAGACAACTAAACTACTAGTTAGGTTTAGACAACTAAACTACTCAGTTAGGTTTAGATAACTAAACTACTAGTTAGGTTTAAACAACTAAACTACTAGTTAGGTTTAGATAACTAAACTACTAGTTAGGTTTAAACAACTAAACTACTCAGTTAGGTTTAGACAACTAAACTACTAGTTAGGTTTAGATAACTAAACTACTAGTTAGGTTTAAACAACTAAACTACTCAGTTAGGTTTAGACAACTAAACTACTAGTTAGGTTTAGATAACTAAACTACTCAGTTAGGTTTAGACAACTAAACTACTCAGTTAGGTTTAGATAACTAAACTACTAGTTAGGTTTAGACAACTAAACTACAAGTTAGGTTTAAACAACTAAACTACTAGTTAGGTTTAAACAACTAAACTACTAGTTAGGTTTAAACAACTAAACTACTAGTTAGGTTTAGATAACTAAACTACTAGTTAGGTTTAGACAACTAAACTACTAGTTAGGTTTAGATAACTAAACTACTAGTTAGGTTTAGACAACTAAACTACTAAGTTAGCTTTAAACAACTAAACTACTCAGTTAGGTTTAAACAACTAAACTACTAGTTAGGTTTAGATAACTAAACTACTAGTTAGGTTTAAACAACTAAACTACTAGTTAGGTTTAAACAACTAAACTACTAGTTAGGTTCAAACAACTAAACTACTAGTTAGGTTTAGAAAACTAAACTACTCAGTTAGGTTTAAACAACTAAACTACTAGTTAGGTTTAGATAACTAAACTACTAGTTAGGTTTAGACAACTAAACTACTAGTTAGGTTTAAACAACTAAACTACTAGTTAGGTTTAGATAACTAAACTACTAGTTAGGTTTAGACAACTAAACTACTAGTTAGGTTTAGATAACTAAACTACTAGTTAGGTTTAAACAACTAAACTACCAGTTAGGTTTAAACAACTAAACTACTCAGTTAGGTTTAAACAACTAAACTACTAGTTAGGTTTAGACAACTAAACTACTAAGTTAGCTTTAAACAACTAAACTACTCAGTTAGGTTTAGACAACTAAACTACTAGTTAGGTTTAGATAACTAAACTACTCAGTTAGGTTTAGACAACTAAACTACTAGTTAGGTTTAGACAACTAAACTACTCAGTTAGGTTTAGATAACTAAACTACTAGTTAGGTTTAAACAACTAAACTACTAGTTAGGTTTAGATAACTAAACTACTAGTTAGGTTTAAACAACTAAACTACTCAGTTAGGTTTAGACAACTAAACTACTAGTTAGGTTTAAACAACTAAACTACTCAGTTAGGTTTAGACAACTAAACTACTAGTTAGGTTTAGATAACTAAACTACTAGTTAGGTTTAAACAACTAAACTACTCAGTTAGGTTTAGACAACTAAACTACTAGTTAGGTTTAGATAACTAAACTACTCAGTTAGGTTTAGACAACTAAACTACTCAGTTAGGTTTAGATAACTAAACTACTAGTTAGGTTTAAACAACTAAACTACAAGTTAGGTTTAAACAACTAAACTACTAGTTAGGTTTAAACAACTAAACTACTAGTTAGGTTTAGACAACTAAACTACTAGTTAGGTTTAGATAACTAAACTACTAGTTAGGTTTAAACAACTAAACTACTAGTTAGGTTTAAACAACTAAACTACTCAGTTAGGTTTAAACAACTAAACTACTAGTTAGGTTTAAACAACTAAACTACTCAGTTAGGTTTAAACAACTAAACTACTAGTTAGGTTTAGACAACTAAACTACTAAGTTAGCTTTAAACAACTAAACTACTCAGTTAGGTTTAGACAACTAAACTACTAGTTAGGTTTAGATAACTAAACTACTCAGTTAGGTTTAGACAACTAAACTACTAGTTAGGTTTAGACAACTAAACTACTCAGTTAGGTTTAGATAACTAAACTACTAGTTAGGTTTAAACAACTAAACTACTAGTTAGGTTTAGATAACTAAACTACTAGTTAGGTTTAAACAACTAAACTACTCAGTTAGGTTTAGACAACTAAACTACTAGTTAGGTTTAGATAACTAAACTACTAGTTAGGTTTAAACAACTAAACTACTCAGTTAGGTTTAGACAACTAAACTACTAGTTAGGTTTAGATAACTAAACTACTCAGTTAGGTTTAGACAACTAAACTACTCAGTTAGGTTTAGATAACTAAACTACTAGTTAGGTTTAGACAACTAAACTACAAGTTAGGTTTAAACAACTAAACTACTAGTTAGGTTTAAACAACTAAACTACTAGTTAGGTTTAAACAACTAAACTACTAGTTAGGTTTAGACAACTAAACTACTCAGTTAGGTTTAAACAACTAAACTACTAGTTAGGTTTAGATAACTAAACTACTAGTTAGGTTTAGATAACTAAACTACTAGTTAGGTTTAGACAACTAAACTACTAAGTTAGCTTTAAACAACTAAACTACTCAGTTAGGTTTAAACAACTAAACTACTAGTTAGGTTTAGATAACTAAACTACTAGTTAGGTTTAAACAACTAAACTACTAGTTAGGTTTAAACAACTAAACTACTAGTTAGGTTCAAACAACTAAACTACTAGTTAGGTTCAAACAACTAAACTACTAGTTAGGTTTAGAAAACTAAACTACTCAGTTAGGTTTAAACAACTAAACTACTAGTTAGGTTTAGATAACTAAACTACTAGTTAGGTTTAGACAACTAAACTACTAGTTAGGTTCAAACAACTAAACTACTAGTTAGGTTTAGATAACTAAACTACTAGTTAGGTTTAGACAACTAAACTACTAGTTAGGTTTAGATAACTAAACTACTAGTTAGGTTTAAACAACTAAACTACCAGTTAGGTTTAAACAACTAAACTACTCAGTTAGGTTTAAACAACTAAACTACTAGTTAGGTTTAGACAACTAAACTACTAAGTTAGCTTTAAACAACTAAACTACTCAGTTAGGTTTAGACAACTAAACTACTAGTTAGGTTTAGATAACTAAACTACTCAGTTAGGTTTAGACAACTAAACTACTAGTTAGGTTTAGACAACTAAACTACTCAGTTAGGTTTAGATAACTAAACTACTAGTTAGGTTTAAACAACTAAACTACTAGTTAGGTTTAGATAACTAAACTACTAGTTAGGTTTAAACAACTAAACTACTCAGTTAGGTTTAGACAACTAAACTACTAGTTAGGTTTAGATAACTAAACTACTAGTTAGGTTTAAACAACTAAACTACTCAGTTAGGTTTAGACAACTAAACTACTAGTTAGGTTTAGATAACTAAACTACTCAGTTAGGTTTAGACAACTAAACTACTCAGTTAGGTTTAGATAACTAAACTACTAGTTAGGTTTAAACAACTAAACTACAAGTTAGGTTTAAACAACTAAACTACTAGTTAGGTTTAAACAACTAAACTACTAGTTAGGTTTAAACAACTAAACTACTAGTTAGGTTTAGACAACTAAACTACTCAGTTAGGTTTAGACAACTAAACTACTAGTTAGGTTTAGATAACTAAACTACTCAGTTAGGTTTAGACAACTAAATACTCAGTTAGGTTTAAACAACTAAACTACTAGTTAGGTTTAGACAACTAAACTACTAGTTAGGTTTAAACCACTAAACTACTCAGTTAGGTTTAGACAACTAAACTACTAGTTAGGTTTAGACAACTAAACTACTAGTTAGGTTTAGATAACTAAACTACTCAGTTAGGTTTAGACAACTAAATACTCAGTTAGGTTTAGACAACTAAACTACTAGTTAGGTTTAGACAACTAAACTACTAGTTAGGTTTAGATAACTAAACTACTAGTTAGGTTTAAACAACTAAACTACTCAGTTGGGTTTAAACAACTAAACTACTAGTTAGGTTTAAACAACTAAACTACTAGTTAGGTTTAAACAACTAAACTACTCAGTTGGGTTTAAACAACTAAACTACTAGTTAGATTTAGACAACTAAACTACTAGTTAGGTTTAGACAACTAAACTACTAGTTAGGTTTAGATAACTAAACTACTCATTTAGGTTTAGACAACTAAACTACTAGTTAGGTTTAGATAACTAAACTACTAGTTAGGTTTAAACAACTAAACTACTAGTTAGGTTTAAACAACTAAACTACTCAGTTGGGTTTAAACAACTAAACTACTAGTTAGATTTAGACAACTAAACTACTCAGTTAGCTTTAAACAACTAAACTACTAACTAGGTTTAAACTCCGCTCCCTCGGTCGGCCCACCTGTGTCTCGTGGTTCTGATGAGTTTCTTGCTATGTTTCCTGTTTGTTGTTGGTTTTATTGACCTGATCCTACTCCATTTGTGATTTTGCAAGTTTCTAGATGTTCAATTCCTCATCTTTGGACTCAGCGACCTTTTTCTTTTTGGGATGCTCTCTTTATAAAATCTCAATTAAATGTCCCATCTCCGTTTGTTGTACACAGTTTACATGATGTCCTACGAAAAGTTACTCCTTTAGTTCTGCTTGTTGCATGTAGACGGTCCTTTCAAAATAAACTTCCGTCTTCACGGGAAACTAAGCAACTAAACTACTACGTTAAGTTTAGGAAAAGATCGTTTGGGTTAAAATAACTACTGAAGTTCAGAAGTTAGGAGAACAAACACAACCAGCAACGTGTTGTGAGGGTTTAGCTGTGAATGCTGGATGAGACCACATGGGGGCGCCGTCATTCTCACCGTGATAATATTCCTGGTTATTGTTCCGGTGTGTAAAAAAAAGTTTGATCCACGTACCCAAAGGCGAACACAGTGGAGTAGTTAAAGTATCGAGAGAGACTGGAGCCCATCATTATCTTCTTCACCTGAAAGACAGAGGAAGACCAGTCTCAGAACCCTCACCGACGATAGACAGAGAGCTGCAGGAATGAGTCCTGAAACCGGTCTCCTCAAAACCGGAACGCCGTCTGCTCGGACGGAGGCGATGGGACTAGTGGCATGAGAGCCACTGATACTAGGGTCGTTGGTCCTGCCAATGAATGCCGATTGTGAACTCGAGACAAAAGCCAGATGTTAGTGGGTTTCTGTCCAGTGGGAAAAAAGGTTTTACGGTTGTTACGGAAACAGAAAACCAGGAGGAAGTCATTCTGCACCAGCGTCTGAGGAACCCGCTCACCATGATCTGGACGCCGCGGGCCTCCTCCTTGAAGGCAGCGCTGCCGTGAGAGGACAGATCTGCAGAGAAGTTCCTGTTGAGGATGGACAGGTAGGCGGTGTACTGCTGCCGGACTCGAGGCTCCAGCACCCAGACCCTGTACTCTGTCACGCAGGAAGGGGCGAAGGTCAACACGGCCCGGACAAGCACACAGCGATGCTAGCAGAGCTACAGCGGTGCTTTGAGATGCTAACGTGCTCGCGATGCTAACAGGCCGATGCATCGCGTCTTAGTGCGGCCTGTTAGCCGTTCGCTAACTAGCAGTGAACACAAATATGCAGCTCCAGCTGGCGGGAATGCTTTTTAAAAGCTTAATAAGTCATAAACCAAAACCATCGGACACATTTAATTATTACATTACAACCTGGAGGGGTCGTGAATGTCTGAATCCATCAAATAGTTGTTTAGTTGTTGAGGTCATTCACAAATAAAGCGGAAGAGAGAAAACGGCGTACCCAGGAAGTACCAGGCCAGCGTGGCTCCCGCGGCTGCGAGGATGATGATGAGCAAGGCCAGGACCCATTTACAGGACCGAGCCTTCCTGGTGGGCGGAGCCACAGCTTCTTCCTGTTGAGATGCAGGTGCAACTTTTGATTTGTTTTGTTTTTGGGTAAAACATATAAAACCCGGCGGTCTGTAGGGTCACAATCTGGACTACATGACCCACAACGGAGCCACCAACGGCTTTAATTGGGTTAAAGGTCACACTTTGACATGCGATAAATGAGAATATTGTAAGCGTGTGTGTGTGTGTGTGTGTGTGTGTGTGTGTGCATTACTGACCCCGTGGTTCAGGGCAGCAGGCGTGACCACCCGGTCGCGTGAGGTCGACTTCTTGGAGCCGCGGCCGAGCGCCATCGCTTCACCGCGCGTCCTTCACTCCTCCAGGAATCATCTGGCTCTCCGTCGAGGGCTCATCGGGTCGGAATTCAGCAGCTTTTCAGCTGGAAAGCAGACGTTAAGCAGCAGTCGTTAAGCAGTCGTTAAGCAGACGGTAAGCAGTCGTTAAGCAGACGGTAAGCAGTCGTTAAACAGACGTTAAGCAGTCGTTAAGCAGACGGTAAGCAGTCGTTAAACAGACGTTAAGCAGTCGTTAAAGATGTTAAACAGACGTTAAACAGACGTTAACCAGACGTTAAACAGATGTTAAACAGACGTTAAGCAGATGTTAAGCAGCAGTCGTTAAGCAGATGGTAAGCAGTCGTTAAGCAGACGTTAAACAGATGGTAAGCAGTCGTTAAGCAGACGGTAAACAGACGTTAAGCAGTCGTTAAACAGACGTTAAGCGGTCGTTAAGCAGACGTTAAACAGACAGTAAGCAGTCGTTAAGCGGTCATTAAGCAAACGTTAAACAGACGGTAAGCAGTCATTAAGCAGACGTTAAGCAGTCGTTAAGCAGACGTTAAGCAGTCGTTAAACAGACATTAAGCAGTCGTTAAACAGACATTAAGCAGTCGTTAAGCAGCTTCGTTAAGCAGTCGTTAAACAGACGTTAAGCAGTCGTTAAGCAAACGTTAAGCAACCGTTAAACAGACGTTAAGCAGACGTTAAACAGACGGTAAGCTGTCGTTAAACAGACATTAAGCAGTCGTTAAACAGACATTAAGCAGTCGTTAAGCAGCTTCGTTAAGCAGTCGTTAAACAGACGTTAAGCAGTCGTTAAGCAAACGTTAAGCAACCGTTAAACAGACGTTAAGCAGACGTTAAACAGACGGTAAGCTGTCGTTAAACAGACGTTAAGCGGTCGTTAAGCAGACGTTAAGCAGACGTTAAGCAGTCGTTAAGCGGCCGTTAAGCAAACGTTAAACAGACGTTAAGCGGTCGTTAAACAGACGTTAAGCAGTCGTTAAGCGGTCGTTAAGCAAACGTTAAACAGACGGTAAGCAGACGTTAAACAGACGGTAAGCTGTCGTTAAACAGACGTTAAGCGGTCGTGGTGCTCCAGCAGAACGGCTCCGTCTGTGTTTGTAAGTCCAAAGGTAAAACCAGAACAAGATAAATCAATATTTCCCAGAAGCTGGTTGAGTGCAGTGGAGCTGCCGGCTCAGTCTCGTCCCACCTGTTGTCGAGCACCTTCCCGTCTCAGGGGAGCGTACCTGTGCACCAGCTGAGCGCTCATCGTCGCCTAGCCGACGCAGCAATGAGGCCGCAAACAAGAACTCCCTCGTGGGCGAGGGAGAGAAAGACTTTGAGTATTAAAGGATTCAAAGAATTCATCTTCATCTCTGGTTTCTTCTCTCTGGATCAAACCAACAAGAACTCAACAATACGTTTACAACATGTAGACAAACACTCACATTTTTTCAGGAATTCCACTTTTATTTTTAGAAATATATATTTGTATGCATGTCATAACATACAAAACAACAACAAAACAATAACAGGACAAATGAATGGCAACAATGAAACACTTTTATATTTATTTGTTGAAAAATATATTTTCATGAATAATACAAAACAACAACAACTTTTAAATTATTTTATTATAGCTGCCATAATGAGTATATAAATATATTCTTTATTTTTTTAAATATATGCCATTAAAGTTATGGCTCTGAGGTTTCGACCACCAGGGGCGCTAGAGAGCAATGTTCTGGTTAAAGAGTTCACGAGTGTGGAAGCATTCAACATGAACATGAACCCACGATTCTTCACTATGAAGACAAAGATGCTCGGCACAAAAAACCTGTTAGAGCCAAAAAATGCAAACGTATCAAAGAATTTACGAGCATAAAGTCGTACAAAATGCTCTCTGAGATTAATAAGTCATCAATTTAATTTCTACTTTGATCTGAAAGACGCACGTCCACGGTTTCTGTCATGTTTCCTGCACATGTCATGAATAAAAGTCATATAACTCATAAGATTCAGATATTTTCATCTATTTCTCACGCGGCAGCTCAAGTTTTTAACGCTGGAGCAAAACTTGCAAAGTGAAGCTATGAGGCTCCTAAAACTAAACTAATTTAGATTTAAGATTTTGTCAGTTTATTCTCATAATTTTCCCACTTTACTGAATATCACCCCCACCTGCTCAGCTCAGTAATTGGTTTACTTTACCTACAATGTCCCTCGTATATATATATATATATATATATATATATATATATACAGTATATAAAAACAACCAGAGCATAATTGGGAGGATGAAGCTTATTTCTTTTCTCTTTTTGTTTCTGTTTTAATAATATTCTCGTATTTTTTTATGTTTTTTTCTTTATGCTCAAAGAAGCTGCAGTAAAATGAGATTATGAATAGAGAGATAATATTCAGAATAAAACCCAAAGCATTCTTTGAAAGCAGCCGGTCTTTGAGAGTTAAGTAAAGCCGCTCTTACATGTATCCGTCACCAGAGGGCTCCACCGACCTGCTCGTGGACTCCAATAAAAGACTGGGCAGAGGTCCCTGAGCTGGACTCAACCCTGACCCGCTGCAGTTGGACGGCGGCGCCGCGAACAGGGGCAGGAAGCATGGGGAGGAGCTGCAAGGAGGAGGACGCAGGAGGCAGGTGGAGGAGGAGGATTCATCCACGGCCTCCTCCTCGCCAACGCCGCTGAGGCCTGAATCCGTGTTCCGGAGCTCGGGGCCGCCTGGCGGCGTTTGGACTCGCTCGTAACCGGAGCAAACCCGGATGGACCCGTTGCCCAAAACACCTCCCAGCAACTTCTGAACATCGACTTCTGGCCCGTCCCCTTCCTCGCTCTCCTCCTCGCCCTGCATTGCATTCATGCTATCCGCCTCCAGGCTGTCTTGGCTGACCTCCTCGCCGCTGCACACGCCCGAATCCAGACTCTGGAGCCGGACGCGCTCCACCTGGACCTTCTCGGCCCTCTCGTAGTCCGACACCACCGGCATGGAGTCGCCGCCTTTGGAGAGCAGCAGTCGGACCTCCGATTCTTCTTCTTCCCCTCTGACTTCCTGTTCCACCGTTTCCTCTTGACCGCCAACGGGCCCGTAGGGTGTGTCGGCGACGCAGGGCGCCAGGTTCCCCGCGGTGAGCGAGGAGACGGGAGGAGGACACAGCTCGGAGTAACTGGGGTTGGAGAAGTTGGAGCCGGTCGACTCGTGGCTGCTTTCGCTCCTCATCTTCTCCAGCAGCACCGCCTCCGGGTGGCGCCGCGCCACGCCGTCCACGGCGGAGCTGACCTCCACGGAGACCATTTCCACGGGTTTGAGGAGGGAGTGAAAGGACTCGCCGGTGAAGTGAGGGCTCAACCAGCTCTGCAGGGGGAGAAGGGGAAAGGATGGGGTTCAAAAAACAAAGAAATGTGCAGAATAAGGTTGTAAAGCTGCAGCGACATGGTTTTCATCTTTCATGAAGGTCACTTGTTTCTACATCCTGCGTCATGCCCAGCTCGGCCTTCTCTAATATGCGTTCTCATGAATGTGTTATTTGGTTATTTGGCGTCCTGTTTAGAGGGAAGGGGGCAGAGGGGGAGAAAAGAAGTGACCTCATGAACACCAGGTAGGGGGCGCTCACCTGGAAGTCGACGTCCTGCAGGAAGGACTTGGCCGGGTTGGGGACAGGCGTCCCTGTGATGCTCTTCACCATGTAAACCCTACGACACAGAGCCACGTCAGCTCCACACAACAACAACCACACAACAACAACAACAACCATACGTTCTCTGGGAGCCGCTCGGCGCTGGTGCTCACCAGCTGCTTTTGTTGGTCTTGAAGCCGACGCCCACCAGAAACACGGCGAACGCCGCTGCCGTGGCGACCATGACCAGGACGGCTACATTGAGATCTGACGGACAGAAATAATAACGCAGCTGTCATCGCACTGCAAGGAACATCATGCAAAGGAACAAAGACATTTCATAGAGCGTGACATTGGAATCAGAATTATGAGTTTATTTGCCGAGTTCGTTGAACATACAAGGAATGTGACTTGGTGAGCAATAAACATAGAATAACACAATGTGGGTCTCTTTATAGTAATGTTGCTTTGTTTCTAGACTGTGTGTCTTTGTATCTCTGTGGTATCTTTGTATCTTTGTAGTCTCTTTGTGGTCTCTTTGTGTCTCTTTGTGGTCTCTTTGTGTCTCTTTGTAGTCTCCTTGTGTCTCTTTGTAGTCTCTTTGTTGTCTCTTTGTGTCTCTTTGTAGTCTCCTTGTGTCTCTTTGTAGTCTCCTTGTGTCTCTTTGTAGTCTCTTTGTAGTCTCTTTGTTGTCTCTTTGTGTCTCTTTGTAGTCTCCTTGTGTCTCTTTGTAGTCTCCTTGTGTCTCTTTGTAGCCTCTTTGTATCTCTTTGTGTCTCTTTGTGGCCTCTTTGTATCTCTTTGTAGTCTCCTTGTGTCTCTTTGTGGTCTCTTTGTGTCTCTTTGTAGTCTCTTTGTATCACTTTGTAGTCTCTTTGTGTCTCTTTGTAGTCTCCTTGTGTTTCTTTGTATATTTTTGTAGTCTCTTTGTGTCTCTGTGTAGTCTCTTTGTATCTCTTTGTGTCTATTTTTGGTCTCTTTGTGTCTCTGTGTAGTCTCTTTGTGTCTATTTGTAGTCTCTTTGTGTCTCTTTGTGGTCTCTTTGTATCTTTGTAGTCTCTTTGTGTCTCTTTGTATCTTTGTATCTCTTTGTGTCTCTTTGTAGTCTCTTTGTAGTCTCTTTGTATCTCTTTGTGGTCTCTTTGTGTCTCTTTGTAGTCTCTTTGTATCTCTTTGTATCTCTTTGTGTCTATTTGTATCTCTTTGTCTCTTTGTGGTCTCTTTGTATCTTTGTAGTCTCTTTGTGTCTTTTGTAGTCTCTTTGTATCTCTTTGTGTCTCTTTGTGGTCTCTTTGTCTCTTTGTATCTCTTTGTCTCTTTGTGTCTCTTTGTGGTCTCTTTGTAGTCTCTTTGTGGTCTTTTGTCTCTTTGTGTCTCTTTGTAGTCTCTTTGTGTCTCTTTGTATCTCTTTGTCTATTTATGTCTCTTTGTAGTCTCTTTGTGTCTCTTTGTATCTTTGTAGTCTCTTTGTGGTCTTGTGTCTCTTTGTGTCTCTTTGTGGTCTCTTTGTCTCTTTGTCTCTTTGTGTCTCTTTGTAGTCTCTTTGTGTCTCTTTGTGGTCTCTTTGTCTCTTTGTGGTCTCTCTGTATCTCTTTGTGGTCTCTTTGTCTCTTTGTGTCTCTTTGTAGTCTCTTTTTGTCTCTTTGTAGTCTCTTTGTGGTCTCTTTGTGTCTCTTTGTGGTCTCTTTGTCTCTTTGTGTCTCTTTGTGGTCTCTTTGTATCTTTGTAGTCTCTTTGTGGTCTCTTTGTCTCTTTGTGGTCTCTTTGTCTCTTTGTGTCTCTTTGTGGTCTATTTGTGTCTCTTTGTATCTTTGTAGTCTCTTTGTGGTCTCTTTGTCTCTTTGTGTCTCTTTGTAGTCTCTTTGTGTCTCTTTGTATCTTTGTAGTCTCTTTGTGGTCTCTTTGTCTCTTTGTGTCTCTTTGTGGTCTCTTTGTATCTCTTTGTGGTCTCTTTGTCTCTTTGTAGTCTCTTTGTGGTCTCTTTGTCTCTTTGTGGTCTCTTTGTCTCTTTGTGTCTCTTTGTGGTCTCTTTGTCTCTTTGTATCTCTTTGTGTCTCTTTGTAGTCTCTTTGTGGTCTCTTTGTCTCTTTGTGTCTCTGTGGTCTCTTTGTCTCTTTGTCTCTTTGTCTCTTTGTCTCTTTGTGTCTCTTTGTAGTCTCTTTGTGTCTCTTTGTATCTTTGTGTCTCTTTGTAGTCTATTTGTGTCTCTTTGTGGTCTCTTTGTCTCTTTGTATCTCTTTGTCTCTTTGTGTCTCTTTGTAGTCTCTTTGTGTCTCTTTGTATCTTTGTAGTCTCTTTGTGGTCTTTTGTCTCTTTGTGGTCTCTTTGTGGTCTCTTTGTCTCTTTGTGTCTCTTTGTAGTCTATTTGTGGTCTCTTTGTGGTCTCTTTGTGTCTCTTTGTAGTCTATTTGTGGTCTCTTTGTAGTCTATTTGTGTCTCTTTGTGGTCTCTTTGTCTCTGTGTGTCTCTTTGTGGTCTCTTTGTGGTCTCTGTGTGGTCTCTTTGTATCTTTGTAGTCTCTTTGTGGTCTCTTTGTCTCTCTGTGTCTCTTTGTAGTCTCTTTGTGGTCTCTTTGTATCTTTGTAGTCTCTTTGTAGTCTCTTTGTGTCTCTTTGTGTCTCTTTGTGTCTCTTTGTGGTCTCTTTGTGGTCTCTTTGTGGTCTCTTTGTCTCTCTTTGTGTCTCTTTGTAGCCTCTTTGTATCTCTTTGTGTCTCTTTGTGGCCTCTTTGTATCTCTTTGTAGTCTCCTTGTGTCTCTTTGTGGTCTCTTTGTGTCTCTTTGTAGTCTCTTTGTATCACTTTGTAGTCTCTTTGTGTCTCTTTGTAGTCTCCTTGTGTTTCTTTGTATATTTTTGTAGTCTCTTTGTGTCTCTGTGTAGTCTCTTTGTATCTCTTTGTGTCTCTTTTTGGTCTCTTTGTGTCTCTGTGTAGTCTCTTTGTGTCTCTTTGTAGTCTCTTTGTGTCTATTTGTAGTCTCTTTGTGTCTCTTTGTAGTCTCTTTGTATCTCTTTGTGGTCTCTTTGTGTCTCTTTGTAGTCTCTTTGTATCTCTTTGTATCTCTTTGTGTCTATTTGTATCTCTTTGTCTCTTTGTGGTCTCTTTGTATCTTTGTGTCTCTTTTTATCTTTGTAGTCTCTTTGTGGTCTTTTGTCTCTTTGTGTCTTTTGTAGTCTCTTTGTATCTCTTTGTGGTCTCTTTATCTCTTTGTATCTCTTTGTCTCTTTGTGTCTCTTTGTAGTCTCTTTGTAGTCTCTTTGTGGTCTTTTGTCTCTTTGTGTCTCTTTGTGTCTCTTTGTAGTCTCTTTGTGTCTCTTTGTGTCTCTTTGTGGTCTCTTTGTGGTCTCTTTGTATCTTTGTAGTCTCTTTGTGGTCTTTTGTTTCTTTGTGTCTATTTGTAGTCTCTTTGTGTCTCTTTGTGGTCTCTTTGTCTCTTTGTATCTCTTTGTCTCTTTGTATCTTTGTAGTCTCTTTGTGGTCTTGTGTCTCTTTGTGTCTCTTTGTGGTCTCTTTGTCTCTTTGTGTCTCTTTGTGTCTCTTTGTGTCTCTTTGTGGTCTCTTTGTCTCTTTGTGGTCTCTTTGTATCTCTTTGTGGTCTCTTTGTCTCTTTGTGTCTCTTTGTAGTCTCTTTTTGTCTATTTGTAGTCTCTTTGTGGTCTCTTTGTGGTCTCTTTGTCTCTTTGTATCTCTTTGTGTCTCTTTGTGGTCTCTTTGTCTCTTTGTGTCTTTTTGTGGTCTCGTTGTCTCTTTGTGTCTCTTTGTGTCTCTTTGTGGTCTCTTTGTCTCTTTGTATCTCTTTGTCTCTTTGTGTCTCTTTGTAGTCTCTTTGTGTCTCTTTGTGTCTCTTTTTATCTTTGTAGTCTCTTTGTGGTCTTTTGTCTCTTTGTGGTCTCTTTGTCTCTTTGTGTCTCTTTGTAGTCTCTTTGTGGTCTCTTTGTCGCTTTGTAGTCTCTTTGTGGTCTCTTTGTGTCTCTTTGTGTCTCTTTGTGGTCTCTTTGTCTCTTTGTGTCTCTTTGTCTCTTTGTATCTCTTTGTCTCTTTGTGTCTCTTTGTGGTCTCTTTGTAGTCTCTTTGTAGTCTCTTTGTGGTCTCTTTGTCTCTTTGTGGTCTCTTTGTCTCTTTGTGTCTCTTTGTGGTCTCTTTGTGGTCATTCTGAGTCTCCTTGAGTGACATTGTGTCCAGTAATCCATCTACGATCATAACTCATGAACTCTTCCCATCTGCAGACAAATGTAATTATTGATTGTATTCAATGTGTTTAGTCAACGTGACACGTGATTTATGATTGTGAAGTATCCTGTTCAACTGAAGAGCGTTTACCTGGCGCCCGTTGTCTTGTCCTCCCGACGCTCGATACCCACGATGCAACGGGGCTCCAGTCGCTCCAGCTGGACTTGAGGTCTCTATCGGTGGTCTTCGCTCGGGTGCGGGCCTCGTACTGCTGGCCTCGCGTCAGCTGATCCAGGTCCAGCTGCCGCTCCGCGGGGAAGATCGATTCATGATCTGCGGAGAAGTCGTTCTTCCGCACCGAGGCGTCCTGCCGGGGAGGAAGCGAGCGCACGGTCAGCGCGAAGGTCACGTGTCAACGCTCAATGGACTCAACGAGAACAAACACACACCGTCCACGACTGGGCCTCCTGTTTCCACTGCAGCTGTGAGCTGTAAGAGGACAGACGGCCATGAGCGGCGGCGCGGGGGACCCAGGACACGGTGGAGGAGTTGACCTTTGGTGGAGGCGGAGGGTCCAGCTTTACTGCAGCGGCACACCGTTAGTTTAGAGGTGTGTGTGTGTGTGTGTGTGTGTGTGTGTGTGTGTGTGTGTGTGTGTGTCTGTGTGTGTGTGTGTGTGTGTGTGTCTGTGTCTGTGTCTGTGTCTGTGTGTGTGTGTGTGTGTGTGTGTGTGTGTGTGTGTGTGTGTGTGTGTGTGTGTGTGTGTGTGTGTGTACATGTACTCACTGTGACATGCTGGCTTGTACGACGTGCTCAAAGTGAGCCCCCCAGGGTTACAGCTCAGATCGATGGAGAGAACATGGAAGCTCTGAAACTGAGAAAGAACGATTCATCAGACGATGAACAAGTGTCATGTTTTGTTTTGTTTGGTCAACGACTCCACTTCTCTCTCCTGACCACCAGGGGGCGACTCCTCTGGTTGTATAGAAGTCCATACAAGTCCTCCCTCTCCTCCTCCTCCCCCTCCCCCCTCCTCTCCTCCTCCTCCTCTCCTCCACCCCCTCTCCTCTCCCCCTCCTCTCCTCCTCTCCTCCTCCTCCTCTCCTCCTCCTCCTCTCCTCCTCCTCCTCCTCCTCACCTGGCCCTCCTTGCTGAAGGTCATGGAGCACTCCTTGATGGGGGTGGAGGCGTCTCCCGGCTCCACCCCCTCTCCTCTCCTCCTCCTCCTCCTCTCCTCCTCCTCCTCCTCCTCCTCCTCCTCCTCCTCACCTGGCCCTCCTTGCTGAAGGTCATGGAGCACTCCTTGATGGGGGTGGAGGCGTCTCCCGTCTCCACCCCCTCTCCTCTCCTCCTCCTCTCCTCCTCCTCCTCCTCTCCTCCTCCTCCTCCTCCTCCTCCTCCTCCTCCTCCTCCTCCTCCTCCTCACCTGGCCCTCCTTGCTGAAGGTCATGGAGCACTCCTTGATGGGGGTGGAGGCGTCTCCCGTCTCCACCCCCTCTCCTCTCCCCCTCCTCTCCTCCTCTCCTCCTCCTCCTCTCCTCCTCCTCCTCCTCTCCTCCTCCTCCTCCTCCTCCTCCTCCTCACCTGGCCCTCCTTGCTGAAGGTCATGGAGCACTCCTTGATGGGGGTGGAGGCGTCTCCCGTCTCCACCCCCTCTCCTCTCCCCCTCCTCTCCTCCTCTCCTCCTCCTCCTCTCCTCCTCCTCCTCCTCTCCTCCTCCTCCTCCTCCTCCTCCTCCTCACCTGGCCCTCCTTGCTGAAGGTCATGGAGCACTCCTTGATGGGGGTGGAGTCGTCTCCCGGCTCCACCCCCTCTCCTCTCCTCCTCTCCTCCTCCTCCTCCTCCTCTCCTCCTCCTCCTCCTCCTCCTCCTCCTCACCTGGCCCTCCTTGCTGAAGGTCATGGAGCACTCCTTGATGGGGGTGGAGTCGTCTCCCGGCTCCACCCCCTCTCCTCTCCTCCTCTCCTCCTCCTCCTCCTCCTCTCCTCCTCCTCCTCCTCCTCCTCCTCCTCACCTGGCCCTCCTTGCTGAAGGTCATGGAGCACTCCTTGATGGGGGTGGAGTCGTC
>NC_046966.1:25984120-26006620 GCF_009769545.1 Cyclopterus lumpus
TACTCTGTAGAACAGCTACAGGGAACAATTCAGGGTTAAGTGTCTTGCTCAAGGACACATCGACTAGGGCGGGGATTGAACCACCAACCCCCTGATTGAAACACGGACCAGCTGACCACTCACCCACAGTCGCCCTGTTACTAACTCTTATAATTAAAAGTCATCAAACCCCGTCACCATCACCACACATCCATCCATTCACTCACTCACGACCCCGAGAACTAGACCTCCATTCAAGAAGATAACCCCCATCAGGACCAGAACCTACCTGCTCCGGCTCCGTGTGCTCGGAGCTCTCGGCCGGTCGGTCACCGTGTCCGTGGACCCGTCAGATGAACTGAGAACCTCTGGCTTCCCTTCCAGGAGCCACAGCTCAGTCTCCTCCCACCAGTGACGTACAGCCCGAGGCGGTGGTTCCTCTCTCAGAGCGTGGAGCACCGGGTGGAACCCCTCAGGCTCGGCTGCTGCTCTCCGTTCTGTCGCTTCACGTTTCAAATAACTCTGAATGTCGTTATCGGGTGAGAAGAACACGTGTGTGTTCCCCCAATACAAGCTCTTTAAAGGGGAAGTGTTGTTTGAGGTACTTCTGTGTATTACTACAGTAGAAGAATAGTATTACGACAGTAGAAATAGTAGTATTACTACAGTAGAATAGTAGTACTACTACAGTAGAAACAGAAGTATTACTACAGTAGAAGAATAGTATTACGACAGTAGAAATAGTAGTACTACTACAGTAGAAACAGAAGTATTATTACAGTAGAAGAGTAGTATTACTACAATAGAAACAGTAGTATTACTACAGTAGAATAGTAGTATTACTTCAGTAGAAACAGTAGTATTACTACAGTAGAAGAGTAGTATTACTACAATAGAAACAGTAGTATTACTACAATAGAAACAGTAGTATTACTACAGTAGAAACAGTAGTATTACTACGGTAGAAGAGTAGTATTACTACAGTAGAAACAGTAGTATTACTACAATAGAAACAGTAGTATTACTACAATAGAAACAGTAGTATTACTACAGTAGAAGAGTAGTATTACTACAGTAGAAACAGTAGTATTACTACAGTAGAAGAGTAGTATTACTACAGTAGAAACAGTAGTATTACTACAATAGAAACAGTAGTATTACTACAATAGAAACAGTAGTATTACTACAGTAGAAGAGTAGTATTACTACAATAGAAACAGTAGTATTACTACAATAGAAACAGTAGTATTACTACAATAGAAACAGTAGTATTACTACAGTAGAAGAGTAGTATTACTACAATAGAAACAGTAGTATTACTACAATAGAAACAGTAGTATTACTACAGTAGAAACAGTAGTATTACTACAGTAGAAGAATAGTATTACTACAATAGAAACAGTAGTATTACTACAATAGAAACAGTAGTATTACTTCAGTAGAAACAGTAGTATTACTACAGTAGAAGAGTAGTACTCTTTCAGTAGAAACAGTAGTATTACTACAGTAGAAGAGTAGTATTACTACAATAGAAACAGTAGTATTACTACAGTAGAAACAGTAGTATTAATTCAGTAGAAACAGTAGTATTACTACAGTAGAAGAGTAGTACTCTTTCAGTAGAAACAGTAGTATTACTACAGTAGAAGAGTAGTATTACTACAGTAGAAACAGTAGTATTACTACAGTAGAAGAGTAGTATTACTACAGTAGAAACAGTAGTAGTACTACAGTAGAAGAGTAGTATTACTGCAGTAGAAACAGTAGTACTACTACAGTATAAATAGTAGTATTACTACAGTAGAATAGTAGTACTACTACAGTAGAAACAGTAGTATTACTACAGTAGAAGAATAGTATTACGACAGTAGAAATAGTAGTACTACTACAGTAGAAACAGTAGTATTACTACAGTAGAATAATAGTATTACGACAGTAGAAACAGTAGTATTACTACAGTAGAATAGTAGTACTACTACAGTAGAAACAGTAGTATTATTACAGTAGAATAGTAGTATTACTTCAGTAGAAACAGTAGTATTACTACAGTAGAAACAGTAGTATTGCTACAGTAGAATAGTAGTACTACTACGGTAGAAACAGTAGTATTACTACAGTAGAAGAGTAGTATTACTACAATAGAAACAGTAGTATTACTACAGTAGAAGAGTAGTATTACTACAATAGAATCAGTAGTATTACTACAGTATAAGAGTAGTATTATTACAGTAGAAACAGTAGTATTACTACAGTAGAAACAGTAGTATTACGAGAGTAGAAACAGTAGTATTACTACAGTAGAAACAGTAGTATTACTACAGTAGAAGAGTAGTATTACTACAGTAGATACAGTAGTATTACTACAGTAGAAGAGTAGTATTACTACAGTATAAGAGTAGAAACAGTAGTATTACTACAGTAGAAACAGTAGTATTACGACACAGTAGAAACAGTAGTATTACGACACAGTAGAAACAGTAGTATTACTACAGTAGAAGAGTAGTATTACTGCAGTAGAAACAGTAGTACTACTACAGTAGAAATAGTAGTATTACTACAGTAGAATAGTAGTACTACTACAGTAGAAACAGTAGTATTACTACAGTAGAAGAGTAGTACTACTACGGTAGAAACAGTAGTATTACTACAGTAGAAGAGTAGTATTACTACAGTAGAAACAGTAGTATTACTACAGTAGAATAGTAGTACTACTACGGTAGAAACAGTAGTATTACTACAGTAGAAGAGTAGTATTACTACAGTAGAAACAGTAGTATTACTACAGTATACGAGTAGTACTCCTTCAGTAGAAACAGTAGTATTACTACAGTAGAAGAGTAGTATTACTACAATAGAAACAGTAGTATTACTACAATAGAAACAGTAGTATTACTACAGTAGATACAGTAGTATTACTACAGTAGAAGAGTAGTATTACTACAGTATAAGAGTAGTACTCCTTCAGTAGAAACAGTAGTATTACTTCAGTAGAAACAGTAGTATTACTTCAGTAGAAACAGTAGTATTACTACAGTAGAAGAGTAGTATTACTACAGTAGAAGAGTAGAAACAGTAGTATTACTACAGTAGAAGAGTAGTATTACTACAGTAGAAGAGTAGAAACAGTAGTATTACTACAGTAGAAGAGTAGTATTACTACAGTAGAAACAGTAGTATTACTACAGTAGAAGAGTAGTATTACTGCAGTAGTAACAGTAGTATTACTTCAGTAGAAACAGTAGTATTACTACAGTAGAAGAGTAGTATTACTTCAGTAGAAACAGTAGTATTACTTCAGTAGAAACAGTAGTATTACTACAGTAGAAGAGTAGTATTACTACAGTAGAAACAGTAGTATTACTACAGTAGAAGAGTAGTATTACTACAGTAGAATATTAGTATTACTTCAGTAGAAACAGTAGTATTACTACAATAGAAACAGTTGTATTACTACAGTAGAAGAGTAGTACTCCTTCAGTAGAAGAGTAGTATTACTACAGTAGAAACAGTAGTATTACTACAGTAGAAGAGTAGTATTACTACAGTAGAAGAGTAGTATTACTACAGTAGAAACAGTAGTATTACTACAGTAGAAACAGTAGTATTACTACAGTAGAAGAGTAGTATTACTACAGTAGAAACAGTAGTATTACTACAGTAGCACAGTAGTACTCCTTCAGTAGAAACAGTAGTATTACTACAGTAGAAACATTAGTATTACTACAGTAGAAACAGTAGTATTACTTCAGTAGAAGAGTAGTATTACTACAGTAGAAACAGTAGTATTACTACAGTAGAAGAGTAGTATTACTACAGTAGAAGAGTAGTATTACTACAGTAGAAACAGTAGTATTACTTCAGTAGAAGAGTAGTATTACTACAGTAGAAACAGTAGTATTACTTCAGTAGAATAGTAGTATTACTTCAGTAGAAGAGTAGTATTACTACAGTAGAAACAGTAGTATTACTTCAGTAGAATAGTAGTATTACTTCAGTAGAATAGTAGTATTACTACAGTAGAAGAGTAGTATTACTACAGTAGAAGAGTAGTATTACTACAGTAGAAACAGTAGTATTACCACAGTAGAATAGTAGTATTACTTCAGTAGAATAGTAGTATTACTACAGTAGAAGAGTAGTATTACTACAGTAGAAACAGTAGTATTACCACAGTAGAATAGTAGTATTACTTCAGTAGAATAGTAGTATTACTACAGTAGAATAGTAGTATTACTACAGTAGAAGAGTAGTATTACTACAGTAGAATAGTAGTATTACTACAGTAGAAGAGTAGTACTCCTTCAGTAGAAGCGGAAGTATTATTACATCCAACACTTACATAATAAAGACATCTTATTCATACAATTCAGTGTATTAATATATATATATATATATATATATATATATCATATAATAATATCAGTATAATATGATATATCAATACCATCTAATGTAAATATACAATATAAATATCATAAATATATTATAATAAAATATAAATATTGTATAATATAAATCACATGTATAATGTAATAGAACATGTTTATATATTAAGATGCCCTATGAACCTTGTTGGGTTAAAGGGAGCCTGTTTCTATCCTCCTCCTCGTTGTGTTTCTTCACCTCCATCCTGTGTCCATCATTTATATCTTTATCCAGTAATACGCTAAACTGCTTCTTAGACCCGCCTCTTTTGGGCCAAAACGATTCGGCCCCAGCTGAGACGTGCAGGAAAAACATATATCCTATTTTACAGATATTACTGGGTATATTTCATATCTCCAATACACAAATATTGACGATTTGTATAATTTATAAATATAATTTACATTATTATTATTATATTTTTATACTTTGTTTTTGTGTCTCAAGGTGGGTGGGGCCAGGCAGTTCAGAAAACGCGTCATAATAATAATCGTCTGGAGACTTTTCATTATAAAAAGCCCTTTGTTTCTGAATAAAATGCCCCATAGCTGACTGAGGTGAAGTAAACATGGCGTGAGGCCTGAAAGCAGAAGGCGCCTCACTCAGTGTTTGTGCGTTTGGGTGAAAACAGAACGAACCCGTCTGTCAGGACGCGACACTTCATTCATTAGAAAAGGAAGTCTGGGAGTACGTCAGAGGCTTCACTTCCCTTTTATCTGGAGCCGTGGCGACCATGTCCTCTTTAATATGGAGAGCATACGTCAACTGTAATGTGTGGTTATTAAAATGCATTGTTTTACATTGTTTGCTGGTGACGCTGAAAGTAAATTATAAGAAAACAAACATGATGTGTGGCTCCAAGGTACGAACTAAACTCTGATCTCAGGTAGCTGTGTCCCTTCTGTCTTCATCATTTAAGCCCCTACAAGTGCACACACTACACACATACTAACACACACATGTATGTATGTATGTATATATTTATATACACATTTTAGTTTTTTGTATTTGTATATGTATATTTATATTTATTGCTTTATTTATTTATTTATATATTTATATATATATATTTTTTTTAATGTATTTATTTACATAAATATGTACATATATATAAATATATACATATATTTGTTGGTATAAAAATATATATATTTTATATATTATCTATGAATATATAGAAGGAGCAGACGTACAATAGCTCAGTTTTATTCCAACGTTAACATCACAGCTGTAAACAAACGGTATTGTTCTCATTCTGTCTCTTTGGTCAAGTTCCTGAGTGACGTCTGTTTCTATCAGCCGTCGTTTTTAAATGTTAACGGAATACTTTCGCATCTTTTACACGTTTTATGTTGATACCGCTCTGATGTCTGTCCATCAAATGAACTCCAGGCTTCAAAATGTCCACAAAATAATAATTAGGTATCTCCTCAGCTAACGCTCGCTAGAAGCAGAATGTTAGCTGGGCGTTCTCCACACGATGTACCCGGTCTGAACCGATCACACGTGTTTCCCCCGTCCTTCGGAGATGACGTGCTCGGGCCCGGCGCGGATATACCACTCCGACCACCCGCCGTCGTACACCGACACCCCCGGGTGCCCGCACTCGTGGGCCGCCAGCGCCACGGTGCACGCCGTCACGGCCGAGCCGCACGAGACGCAGACGGGGCGGCCGAGGTCCACGCCGGCCCGGGCGAACAGAGCCTGGAGCTGCTCCGTGGGCAGGAAGTGACCCGACGGCGACAGGAAGTGGTGGAAGGGCACGTTGATGGAGCCGGGGATGTGGCCGGGCTCCGTGTCTGTCAATCAGAGAGAGAGATCTTTTTTATTTCTGGCAACTTCACCAGAAACGTCTCGTACAATAAATTACTCCCACTGGTCTTCTTGGTCAGACCTGGTAGAGACGGAAAGGGTGCCAATAACCCGATACCCTTTGGTGAGGACCAGTGGGCTGTCGTGACCAAAGGGTGCCGGTAACCCGATACCCTTTGGTCAGGACCAGTGGGCTGTCGTGACTTGGGGTGCCGGTAACCCGATACCCTTTGGTCAGGACCAGTAGGCTGTCCTCACCAAAGGGTGCCGGTAACCCGATACCCTTTGGTCAGGACCAGTAGGCTGTCGTGACTTGGGGTGCCGGTAACCCGATACCCTTTGGTCAGGACCAGTAGGCTGTCCTCACCAAAGGGTGCCGGTAACCCGATACTCTTTGGTCAGGACCAGTGGGCTGTCGTGACTTGGGGTGCCGGTAACCCGATACCCTTTGGTCAGGACCAGTGGGCTGTCGTGACTTGGGGTGCCGGTAACCCGATACCCTTTGGTCAGGACCAGTGGGCTGTCCTCACCAAAGGGTGCCGGTAACCCGATACTCTTTGGTCAGGACCAGTGGGCTGTCGTGACTTGGGGTGCCGGTAACCCGATACCCTTTGGTCAGGACCAGTAGGCTGTCCTCACCAAAGGGTGCCAGTAACCCGATACCCTTTGGTCAGGACCAGTGGGCTGTCCTCACCAAAGGGTGCCGGTAACCCGATACCCTTTGGTCAGGACCAGTGGGCTGTCGTGACCAAAGGGTGCCGGTAACCCGATACCCTTTGGTCAGGACCAGTGGGCTGTCGTGACTTGGGGTGCCGGTAACCCGATACCCTTTGGTCAGGACCAGTAGGCTGTCCTCACCAAAGGGTGCCGGTAACCCGATACCCTTTGGTCAAGACCAGTGGGCTGTCCTCACCAAAGGGTGCCGGTAACCCGATACCCTTTGGTCAGGACCAGTGGGCTGTCGTGACTTGGGGTGCCGGTAACCCAATACCCTTTGGTGAGGACCAGTGGGCTGTCCTCACCAAAGGGTATTGGGTTACCGGCACCCCAAAGGAGTAAATAGTACAAAACGAGGATAATAAATAAGTTTTAAAAATAGTTTTTCGAAATCTAAACAATTGTAATGAATACGTTTTAAAAAAATCTAAACAAGTGTAATCTAAAAAAATAAAAAGTAAAAAAACAACAATAAAAAATAAAATATGACATAATGGGGCTGAATGTTTTGTTTATTTTTCACAGTGGATTGCACACATTTTATATATACATATTTATTTATTTATATATATATATATATATATATATACATATTTATATATTTTATTTTCTATTTTCTATAAAAAAACGTCCTTTTTTTTGGAGGAAAAGAGAAGATCTGCTTGGCGGTCTGAACCTGGAACCTCTTTGTGTACTTGAGTCAGGTGGAGTGACCAGAGAGAGTGTCTGATACATAATCCATATTCACAGATGACTCTACTAGTGTCTTTGAGTATTATGAAAAGCGTTATATAAATTAAATGCATTATTATTATTATTATTATTATTACTATACTCACTGTCTCTGGGTTCAGGGTCCAGGCCTCGGAACCGGCCCGCGGGCCGTGCGTCCACCACCTGGAACCTCTTGGAGTCCAGGTTGTCCAGGAGTTCCTCGTAGGTCTTGATCCAGGAGCGGTTCAGCGAGGCCCTGAACTCGGCCGGAGCCGGTCTGGCGTACCGGTCGCTCACCGGTTGACCCTCCAGCTCCCAGCCCACGAGCCCCCCGTCGAGCAGCGACACCGCGCCGTGCCCGAACGCGCGGAACATCCACCACGCGCGCGGCGCCGAGAATGCGCCGAACTCACTGGAATCGTACACCACGACGTGCGTGTCGCGCTGGATGCCGAGGTTCCCCACGTAGTCCGCGAAAACCCGCTCCGGGGGCAGCATGCGGTCCAGGGTGGACGTCTTGTCGCAGCACTGGTCGATGTCGAAGAACGCCGCGCCCGGGATGTTCAGTATCCGGAACTCGCTCCGGGCGCTGCGCCGCACTTTGGGCAGGAACCAGGACGTGTCCAGGACGCGCACGCGCCTCTGGAGCTTCATGGCCTGAGCGAGCCACCTGGAGGTGACCAGGGCTTTGGTCTGGAGGGCCATGGTTCACCCTGGAGAAGTGATTCACCCTGGAGAGGTGGTTCACTCTGGAGGTGGTTCACTCTGGAGAGGTGGTTCACCCTGGAGAGCTGGTTCACTCTGAAGGTGGTTCACTCTGAAGGTGGTTCACTCTGGAGGTGGTTAACCCTGAAGGTGGTTCACTCTGGAGGTGGTTAACCCTGGAGAGGTGGTTCACTCTGGAGTTGTTTCACTGTGAAGGTGGTTCACTCTGGAGGTGGTTCACCCTGGAGAGCTGGTTCACTCTGAAGGTGGTTCACTCTGAAGGTGGTTAACCCTGGAGAGCTGGTTCACTCTGAAGGTGGTTCACTCTGGAGGTGGTTCACCCTGGAGAGGTGGTTCACTCTGGAGGTGGTTCACTCTGGAGAGGGATCGACCTGGTCCAGGGAGAGAGAGAGGGAGAGAGAGAGAGAGAGAGAGAGAGACAACCAAAACGCCTCCAGGTGAAATGGAGGCGGTGTAATGAGCAACTGGTTTTTAATTAAGCTCATGTATTAAAGATAATTCAGTGGCCACACTGCATGTCCTCCTGCGGGCTTATTATTATTAATTAGTTGGAATGCTTCAGCAGTCCAACTAATATTCTTGTAATCTTTCTTCAACTTCTTATTCTATTTCTTCCATACGTATTTTGGACCTTAACTCGTCCTTCATATTTTCAGCTATAGAAAACGTTCAAATATTTAAAATATTCAGCTCCTTCAGGAATCGTGCGGAAAGACTTCTAATTCTAACTTTTCTAATGTTCCTATTATAAATCTTTTATAGTTATTATTTTGAATGGGATCACCATGGAGAAAGTCAACTTTAAAACCTCATAAGATCTTCATACTTTCAGCTAAAGACATTTGAATTTTAAAATGTTGACAGAACCCATCCATCCATCCATCCATCTTCAATACCGCTTATCCTCATTAGGGTCGCGGGGCGCTGGAGCCTATCCCAGCTGACATAGGGCGAAGGCAGGGGACACCCTGGACAGGCCGCCAGTCCATCGAGGGCACATGTAGGGACATACAACCATTCACTCTCACATTCACACCTATGGGACATTTAGAGATCAATTAACCTGCAGCATGTCTTTGGACTGTGGGAGGAAGCCGGAGAGCCCGGAGAGAACCCACGCTGCCACGGGGAGAACATGCAAACTCCACACAGAAGGACCGCTCTGACCGGGAATTGAACCCGCGGCCCTCTTGCTGTGAGGCCACAGTGCTAGCCACTACACCACCGTGCAGCCCCATGTTGACAGAACCTTCAAATATTATTGCATATTCAGATATTTTTTATCTTTTCACATTTTTAAATGATTAATTTTTTATGGAATAAAAAATTTGGGCAGGAACCAAAATAACTTTATGGAATAAAAAATGTATTTACTATTTACTATGGAGTAAATCTTCAAATCCGCTTACATTTTCAACTTTAAGAGCGTACAGTGTCTGCATACTTTCAGCTAAAGACACAATTTAACCTTTAAACTGTTGACAAAATCATCAGTTAGAACTTTATAATTCAGCTTTTTTTGATAGCTTTTATACTTATTTAACTGTCCCAGTTTTAGTTGTATGTGTTTTCAGGGTGTGTGTGTGGAAGGTTAGAGCTGTGATGTCATCACCAGAGTGGAGAGCAGCTTCAGGATCTTGAAAGAAAAGATTTGTAAATCGTCACTTTTCTCCCTCTAGAGACATTATTTATGGTACAGTAGTGAATCTTGTGCTGGTCGTAAAAGTGTAACAATGGAATCCAACAGTGTGCCACATGTGTCAGGAGAACCCTCAACAAGTCCACCTCTCTGCCCCACCAGACTCCATTATATGTTTCCCTTCAGAGTCTTCTCACAGACAGTCGGACCTGATTTATAAATCGCGACTACAGACACATTTCATACACTACAGACACATTTCATACACTACAGACACATTTCATACACTACAGACACATTTCACACACTACAGACACATTTCATACACTAGAGACACATTTCATACACTACAGACACATTTCACACACTACAGACACATTTCACACACTACAGACACATTTCATACACTAGAGACACATTTCATACACTACAGACACATTTCACACACTACAGACACATTTCACACACTACAGACACATTTCATACACTACAGACACATTTCACACACTACAGACACATTTCATACACTACAGACACATTTCATACACTACAGACACATTTCACACACTACAGACACATTTCATACACTACAGACACATTTCATAAACTACAGACATATTTCACACACTACAGACACATTTCATAAACTACAGACACATTTCATACACTACAGACACATTTCATACACTACAGACACATTTCATACACTACAGACATATTTCACACACTACAGACACATTTCATACACTACAGACACATTTCATACACTACAGACACATTTCATAAACTATAGACACATTTCATACACTACAGACACATTTCATACACTACAGACACATTTCATACACTACAGACACATTTCATAAACTATAGACACATTTCATACACTACAGACACATTTCATAAACTACAGACACATTTCATACACTACAGACACATTTCATACACTACAGACACATTTCATAAACTACAGACACATTTCATAAACTACAGACACATTTCATACACTACAGACACATTTCATAAACTACAGACACATTTCATACATTTCATACACTACAGACACATTTCATACACTACAGACATATTTCACACACTACAGACACATTTCATACACTACAGACACATTTCATAAACTACATACACATTTCATACATTTCATACACTACAGACACATTTCATACACTACAGACACATTTCATACACTACAGACATATTTCACACACTACAGACATATGTCATACACTACTGACACATTTCACAGACTACAGACACTACAGACACATTTCATACACTACAGACACATTTCATACACTACAGACACATTTCACACACTACAGGGTTTTAAATGGTTTGGTAGAAAATCCGCTCCCAGTCTTAAGCTCTCGTCTGCCCTTCACCCTTCACCCTTCACCCTTCACCCTTCACTCTTCACTTTTCACCCTTCACTCTTCACCCTTCACCCTTCACCCTTCACTCTTCACCCTTCACCCTTCACCCTTCACTTTTCACCCTTCACTCTTCACCCTTCACCCTTCACCCTTCACTCTTCACCCTTCACCCTTCACCCTTCACCCTTCACTCTTCACCCTTCACCCTTCACCCTTCACTCTTCACCCTTCACTCTTCACCCTTCACCCTTCACCCTTCACTCTTCATCCTTCACTCTTCACCCTTCACTCTTCACCCTTCACCCTTCACCCTTCACTCTTCATCCTTCACTCTTCACCCTTCACTCTTCACCCTTCACCCTTCACCCTTCACCCTTCACTCTTCACCCTTCACCCTTCACCCTTCTCTCTTCACCCTTCACTCTTCACCCTTCACCCTTCACCCTTCACCCCGGTGCCCTTCACCCTTCACCCTTCTCCCTTCACCCTTCACCCTTCACCCTTCACTCTTCACCCTTCACCATTCACTCTTCACCCTTCACCCTTCACTCTTCACCCTTCACCCTTCACTCTTCACCCTTCACTCTTCACCCTTCACCCCTTCACCCTTCACCCTTCACTCTTCACCCTTCACCTTTCACCCTTCACTCTTCACCCTTCACCCTTCACTCTTCACCCTTCACTCTTCACCCTTCACCCTTCACCCTTCACCCTTCACTCTTCACCCTTCACCCTTCACTCTTCACCCTTCACTCTTCACCCTTCACTCTTCACCCTTCACCCTTCACCCTTCACTCTTCACCCTTCACCCTTCACTCTTCACCCTTCACCCTTCACTCTTCACTCTTCACCCTTCACCCTTCACTCTTCACCCTTCACTCTTCACCCTTCACCCTTCACCCTTCACCCTTCACTCTTCACCCTTCACCCTTCACTCTTCACCCTTCACTCTTCACCCTTCACCCTTCACCCTTCACCCTTCACCCTTCACCTTTCACCCTTCACTCTTCACCCTTCACCCCTTCACTCTTCACCCTTCACCCTTTACCCCTTCACCCTTCACTCTTCACCCTTCACTCTTCACCCTTCACTCTTCACCCTTCACCCTTCACTCTTCACCCTTCACTCTTCACCCTTCACCCTTCTCCCTTCACTCTTCACCCTTCACCCTTCACCCTTCACCCTTCACCCTTCTCCCTTCACCCTTCACCCTTCTCCCTTCACCCTTCACTCTTCACCCTTCACCCTTCACCCTTCACTCTTCACCCTTCACCCTTCACTCTTCACCCTTCACCCTTCTCCCTTCACTCTTCACTCTTCACCCTTCACCCTTCACCCTTCTCCCTTCACCCTTCACTCTTCACCCTTCACCCTTCACTCTTCACCCTTCACCCTTCACTCTTCACCCTTCACCCTTCACCCTTCACTCTTCACTCTTCACCCTTCACCCTTCACCCTTCACTCTTCACCCTTCACCCTTCACTCTTCACCCTTCACCCTTCACCCTTCACCCTTCTCCCTTCACTCTTCACTCTTCACCCTTCACCCTTCACTCTTCACCCTTCACTCTTCACCCTTCACTCTTCACCCTTCACCCTTCACCCTTCACTCTTCACCCTTCACCCTTCACTCTTCACCCTTCACCCTTCACTCTTCACTCTTCACCCTTCACCCTTCACTCTTCACCCTTCACTCTTCACCCTTCACCCTTCACCCTTCACCCTTCACTCTTCACCCTTCACCCTTCACTCTTCACCCTTCACTCTTCACCCTTCACCCTTCACCCTTCACCCTTCACCCTTCACCTTTCACCCTTCACTCTTCACCCTTCACCCCTTCACTCTTCACCCTTCACCCTTTACCCCTTCACCCTTCACTCTTCACCCTTCACTCTTCACCCTTCACTCTTCACCCTTCACCCTTCACTCTTCACCCTTCACTCTTCACCCTTCACCCTTCTCCCTTTACTCTTCACCCTTCACCCTTCACCCTTCACCCTTCACCCTTCTCCCTTCACCCTTCACCCTTCTCCCTTCACCCTTCACTCTTCACCCTTCACCCTTCACCCTTCACTCTTCACCCTTCACCCTTCACTCTTCACCCTTCACCCTTCTCCCTTCACTCTTCACTCTTCACCCTTCACCCTTCACCCTTCTCCCTTCACCCTTCACTCTTCACCCTTCACCCTTCACCCTTCACTCTTCACCCTTCACCCTTCACTCTTCACCCTTCACCCTTCACCCTTCACTCTTCACTCTTCACCCTTCACCCTTCACCCTTCACTCTTCACCCTTCACCCTTCACTCTTCACCCTTCACCCTTCTCCCTTCACTCTTCACTCTTCACCCTTCACCCTTCACCCTTCACCCTTCTCCCTTCACCCTTCACCCTTCTCCCTTCACCCTTCACCCTTCACCCTTCACTCTTCACCCTTCACTCTTCACCCTTCACCCTTCACCCTTCACCCTTCACTCTTCACCCTTCACTCTTCACCCTTCACCCTTCACCCTTCACTCTTCACTCTTCACCCTTCACCCTTCACCCTTCACCCTTCACCCTTCACCCCGGTGCCCTGGTTTCTCCCTTTGTCTCTCACTTTATTTCTCTTTCTCTCTCTTTTTCTCTCTTCTGTCTGACTTTTTCCATCTCTCTCATTTCTTGGATTGTGATTCATATTTTTGATTATTTAGATAATAGAGTTTTGCTTCCATCTTTTACTGTTATACATTTCCACTACAAGGTTTGTCAGCAATTCATGTGTTTGTGCTTCGACGCTCATCTGAACCTAAAACACATTTAAGGACACGTAAACGTTCATAAGCCTTGAGCCGCTCCTCACGGCCACCTGGAGATCAGAGTTATGGTTCACCAGATTAGTCAGACACACAGCTGCTGCTAACGAGCTAATCGGGGCAGCTTTACCAACACATGCCCTCTCACCATGGCAACCAGGGATACACATAGAGGCAGCGCCCCCCTGCACTCTGTGTCACACACACACACACACACAGGCAGGCAAGGAGGCAAGGAAGGAAGGAAAGGAAGGAGGGAAGCAAGCAAAAGAGGCAATGAAGGAAGAAAGCCAATCAAGGAGGCAAGGAAGGAAGGAAAGGAAAGGAAGGAGGGAAGCAAGCAAAAGAGGCAATGAAGGAAGAAAGCCAATCAAGGAGGCAAGGGAGGAAGGAAAGGAAAGGAAGGAGGGAAGCAAGGAAGGAAAGAAAAGGAAGGAGGGAAGCAAGCAAAAGAGGCAATAAAGGAAAAAAGCCAATCAAGGAGGCAAGGAAGGAAGGAAAGGAAAGGAAAAAAGGAAAGGAAGGAGGCAAGGAAGGAAGGAAAGGAAAGGAAGGAGGGAAGCAATCAAAAGAGGCAATAAAGGAAGAAAGCCAATCAAGGAGGCAAGGAAGGAAGGAAAGGAAAGGAAGGAGGGAAGCAAGCAAAATAGGCAAGGAAGGAAGAAAGCCAATCAAGGAGGCAAGGAAGGAAGGAAAGGAAAGGAAAAAAAGGAAAGGAAGGAGGGAAGCAAGCAAAATAGGCAATGAAGGAAGAAAGCCAATCAAGGAGGCAAGGGAGGAAGGAAAGGAAAGGAAAAAAGGAAAGGAAGGAGGGAAGCAAGCAAAATAGGCAATGAAGGAAGAAAGACAATCAAGGAGGCAAGGAAGGAAGGAAAGGAAAGGAAGGAGGGAAGCAAGCAAAAGAGGCAAGGAAGGAAGAAAGCCAATCAAGGAGGCAAGGAAGGAAGGAAAGGAAAGGAAAAAAAGGAAAGGAAGGAGGGAAGCAAGCAAAATAGGCAATGAAGGAAGAAAGCCAATCAAGGAGGCAAGGGAGGAAGGAAGCCAGTCAAGGAAGCAAGGAAACAAGGAAAGGAAGGAACGGAAGGAAGCCAGCAAAGGAGGCAATGAAGGAAGAAAGGAAGAAATTTAAAAAAGGAAAGGATTGAAGCCAGGAAAGGAGGCAATGAAGGAAGGAAGGAATGAAGGAAGGAAGGAAGGGAGCGAGGCATATGATTCAATTATACATACATATATTATTATTATTATTATTATTATTATTATTATTATTATTATTATTATTATTATTATTATTATTATTATAAGTAGTAGTATCAGTAGTACCGGACTAGAAGTAGTGTGTGTATTTTATTTATTTATCATATGATACAATGATACATACATATATTATTATTATTATTATTATTATTATAAGTAGTATCAGTAGTACCGGACTAGAAGTCACCAGGCGGACCGTTACGCATCGTCTTCTGTTTCCAGCGGGTCCCTTTCAGCGGTGCACCGCCGGATGTTGATGGCGGTGCACGCTGCTGCTCCGGACCCGAGCAGAACCCTCTAGTGGAGCTCGTGGTCGCTGCTTCAGACCGTCGTATCTGGGTCAGGATGTCGGTGTCGCTGGTCAGAAGAGGACTGGAGCTGCTCAGCGATGAGGTCAAAGGTCAGCAGTCAGTCACGTGACCACACGTTTAGTTTAGGTCCAGTGAAACTAGCATGGCGCTAATTCACTCTGATTATTAATGTCTAAGTTACCGTTTTATAGTTTTATAACTTAAAACATTCATAAACACAAAGGAGATTTATAACTTAAAACATTCATAAACACAAAGGAGATTTATAACTTAAAACATTCATAAACACAAAGGAGATTTATAACTTAAAACATTCATAAACATAAAGGAGTTACACACACACATTAATATAGATTAAAATATGGAGCGATCATCTAATAAAGTTGTGAGTGTATCTCTGGCTCCGCCTCTCTCATCCCAGACGTCGGCAAAGCGAAGAAGAAGAAGATGGCGCCGCCCGGCTCGGTGATGGAGCTGGTGAGCACCAAGCGGAGCGGGGTCACCCGGCAGGTCCAGCGGCTGCAGGGCCGCCTGGGGCCCGGAAAGAGCAAAGCCACCGTCAAGGACAAGAGGATCAAGTCTGCCGTGGGTGGGTGGAGAAAACAACAACAACAACAACTAAACGACCATCCTTCCGGTCCTGACAGCTGTTCTGCCTTCGTGCTCTAACACGTCCTTCTTCTTCTTTGGTGTTTTGGCAGAGGAGTTCAGGAAGAAGCAGAAGAAGAGCCAGATGAGCGCCAACCTCAAGTACTTCCTGGGAGACGACGACAAAACGCCAGATACCGACACTCTGAAGGTCACTATCCTCCCTGTTTTAATGTGAAGGTCAAAGGTCAGAGCAGGTCATTTGTGTTCGTGACAAATGAATTGAAAGGCGGAGGCCGCTCGGTTGTAGGCGTCCGTCGCCCGTGAGGCTTCAATCACAGCGAAATGCGTACGCAGCCGACGGCGAGGAAAGCATTACCTTTGATTTGTGCCATGAATTACACAATGTTTCTGTTTTAAAAGATGATTTAGCTCGCCGAGAAACGTCTCACTATACGGCCGTTAGCTCGGCTTGCTAGCCGTCTAGCTAACGTAGTTTTGTTCCAGATGTCACGGAATCTTACCGATGAGTTTTTAATCCAGCGAGAACATTGAAAAACACTGTTACTAAACCTGAGTGAGACGTCACCGTTAGTTATCAAAACATTATTACTCTCTCTCGGTTGACCGGCGGACATGTTGTTTTCATGTTGTTTTCATGTTGTTGTTGTCTCCCGTAGATCCTGAGCCACATCCCGAGCAGACAGTCGAGGGATCGGCCGGAGCGACCGGCCAAGAAACCCGAGGAGACGCAGTCTGTGTTCACGGAGAAGGAGTTCCAGCAGTTCCAGAAGGAATACTTTGGCCGGACCGTCGAGGAGAAGAAATGAAGCGCACCTTAAGTTTGAACTTAAGAGTTTCTTTTTTATAATTGAATTGGGAATTCAAACACACTCGTATAATAAATCTACATGCACAAAAACCTGTATGAGTTTGTGTGTTTAGTTCGGAAGGTAAAGTCCATGCTTCATGTGTTAAAGCTGCATTCTCTCTCCTGAGCACCAGGGGGCGACTCCTCTGGTTGTATAGAAGTCTATGCGTCATGTGTTAAAGCTGCATTCTCTCTCCTGACCACCAGGGGGCGACTCCTCTGGTTGTATAGAAGTCTATGCTTCATGTGTTAAAGCTGCATTCTCTCTCTCCTGACCACCAGGGGGCGACTCCTCTGGTTGTATAGAAGTCTATGCGTCATGTGTTAAAGCTGCATTCTCTCTCCTGACCACCAGGGGGCGACTCCTCTGGTTGTATAGAAGTCTATGCTTCATGTGTTAAAGCTGCATTCTCTCTCCTGAGCACCAGGGGGCGACTCCTCTGGTTGTATAGAAGTCTATGCTTCATGTGTTAAAGCTGCATTCTCTCTCCTGACCACCAGGGGGCGACTCCTCTGGTTGTATAGAAGTCTATGCTTCATGTATTAAAGCTGCATTCTCTCTACTGACCACCAGGGGGCGACTCCTCTGGTTGTATAGAAGTCTATGCTTCATGTGTTAAAGCTGCATTCTCTCTCCTGACCACCAGGGGGCGACTCCTCTGGTTGTATATAAGTCTATGCTTCATGTGTTAAAGCTGCATTCTCTCTCCTGACCACCAGGGGGCGACTCCTCTGGTTGTATAGAAGTCTATGCTTCATGTGTTAAAGCTGCATTCTCTCTCCTGACCACCAGGGGGCGACTCCTCTGGTTGTATAGAAGTCTATGCTTCATGTGTTAAAGCTGCATTCTCTCTCCTGACCACCAGGGGGCGACTCCTCTGGTGACATACGGCGTCTCTACGTCACTCCTCACTCTAAATATGGTCACTTCCTGTTTACTGGTGCCGAAAAAACAAGATGGCGACGTCAAAAGCGCATAATTGGAGGCTTCAAAACTCCCCAAACCAACGAGCGTCTGACCAATCGCAACTTTCAGAAATGTTTTAATATTTTAGATTTCTAGCGTAGGCGTTCGATCAGGCTTTTTGAAGAACCTTTAATATTTGGGTTATAATATGAAAACAGGGTTTTTCATATGTGTAAAACTTACATCGTAGTTTTGGAGAGAAACAAGAACAAAAATTAGAAGACCTGACATTGACAGATACTTGTGTTTTATTCCTTTTACATATATTACTACTGTATGACTTCCTGTTGATGCAGCTTCAGACTGGATCTCATGATTAGGATTTTAGAATTGTGTTCCTCTTTTTTTATTATTATATAAATTATTTTAATTTGGTTTGTGGTAAATTCCTGTTGGAATGTTTGAATACTTTTCCTGCTTTAAATATTTGGTGTATTTTATTTCTGTATGAAATCCAAAGTACGGGATTAGTTTCTCTCTCACAACCCTGAACCAAATAAACAGAAATAAATTAAATGAAAACTGAAGGAGGGTGATGTCACACACACACTTGTTATAATTAAAACATATTTTGATCATATCATTAACTTTTTTTTTAAAACAAACTTATGCTAAATAATAATATATATCTCTACATGTATGAAAGTAGCCAGCAGGGGGCAGTCCAGTTCTCGCCCCTGGAAACCGGAAGGGTTCATCGGGTGTCTCCAGCATGTCGTAGAGATAACTCATAAAGATATAGTTATTGTGCAGAATTACAAACAGCTGGAAGGAAATATAAGTTTTCTTATAACTTTATTGTCCACAAACACGATTAATTCATAGCCTAAATATTTCATGTGTTTGATGCAGAAAACATATATACAATCCAGCTAGTTTTTACCATATTTAATTCGTAATTTGTATTTCTTAAATAAAGGCACAGACAATTAAACACATGTTCTGATGTAAAACTAATTATAATAAATAATAATTAAGCAGTACGTTTTGTGTGATGTTTGACATTTAGAAAAGACTCACTGAACTCTTTTCCTTTCTCAATGTTTACATTTTGCATCTGACCTACTTCTGGCTCCATGGATCTATTTTATCAGCTGGGCAGACGTTACGCATCCGACCAATCACAAACCACGTTCAAGCGGAGTGTTAACTGACCATTATTATTATGCTTATGAATTATTTATGTTCCTCCCATGAGAAGAGCGGGGGGTGACACCGACACGTAAAACAAACGCCCCCTCCGCGGAGTGACACCACGGAAGCGTACAGTCGGCGGTGCTCCGGCTGTATATATAGCGGTGCGCCCCCGGACGGCCGCGTCTCTTCCTCAGTCCTCACCGGAACTCACTGGACGCTCTCTCGCGCAGACATGGCCGTTTGAAGCGCGCGGCGGCTCTCCTTGCGGCGACAACCCGGCAGCGCGAAGGCTAAGCGCACTGGCTCGTTCCGGCAACATGGCGTAAGAACCTGTTTATGTCTATGTTACTGACTACTGACACGTTCGTGTGTCTGTGACTGTGTGTGTGAGACTGTGTGTGTCTGTGACTGTGACTGTGACTGTGTGTGTGTGTGTGTGTCTTTGTGTGTGACTGTGTGTGTCTGTGTCTGTGACTGACTGTGTGTGTGTGTGTCTGTGACTGTGTGTGTGTGTCTGTGACTGTGTCTGTGACTGTGTGTGTGTATCTGTGACTGTGTGAGTGAGACACTTTGACAACGTGGCGTGTGCAAAATGGCGCGCGCGTTGTCCGTCCTCTCCGTTAAAACAAGCGGGGAGGAGAGGGGGCGGAGTCACCCGCAGAAGCATGACCAAATTAGGAAACGTTATCCCCCGGTGGCCGGCAGGGCGTGTCTCCATGACACCTGTCACTTCAGTGGACCGGATTGGGCCATAATTAGCCCCCCCTCCCCCCCCCCCCCCCCCGCGCTTGGTGGTGACGTCACCATCCTCATAAGGATTTAAACTGGAGAAGATATCAGTAAATATGAAATAAACAGTAATATTTCAAATTCAACACTTAGTTGCATTTAAAATGTATAAAAGGGAATTGATGGGATAAACACAACCATAGAATATACTACTAAATAAAATAAATGTGTGTGTGTGTATATATATATATATATATGTATATATGTATATATGTATGTATGTCCTTAATATCTATTAAAATAATACATAAACTCCGCAAATAAATATGACATTATTACAACGTACTTTTATAGTTTTTCATCAAGACTCCCTCCCCCCCCAAAGAAAATCACATTTCCAGTAGCAGGTCCAAACTTACAAAATGTAATAATATTGAGTTTTTAAAGTGAGTATTGTTTGATGGGCGGATCTATTGAATGCATTCTCCATGTTCTTGTCTTCCTGGTCTTTCCTCAGGTCTCTCTCGGCACACAACCACAGCTCTGCTGCCGTGGACCGCGGTACCGAACCCCTCGACCCGCTCACGTTACCGGGCTCCTCGCCTTTGTTTTTATTCGCCCGCTCACGGTTGACGGCGCCCTGCAGTCATGACCCTCTCCCAGCTGGCCCTGGAGGACGTGGAGGCCCTGTACTTAGGTCGGTCCAAAGAATTGATGCTCATTCTAAATCCACTCTTTTATGTAGTGTCTGAGTTTTTAAACTTTGAGGCGTGTAATCAGTATTCTGTGCAGAAGATCTGATGCTTTACGGTGTTTGTGGTCAACAGGGCCCTCGTTCCTGATGGCTGACCCCATGGGGCCCCTTCTGGACCAAGATGAAGAAGCTCTCTCTCCCTCCTCCTCTCTGGAGGGCAAGGCGCCATCTTCGCCCCCCCTCTCTTTCTCCTCCTACGCCTCCTCCCCACCTCGCTCCCCGACGCCCCCCACCCACCCCTCCTTGTTACTGGGCACCAAGGCCGGAGCAGACCCCCTGTCCCTCCCTTGGCTGGTAGCCGGAGACCTCCTCACAGCCCACATCGGAGCGGACGACGGTAACTGTGTGTGTGTGTGTGATAAGCAATATATAACATGAGGGTTAGAAGGACTCACAAGAAGCTGCTTCACTAAGTTAGAAACTGAACGATTGTAATCGTGGGAACGCTGGTAAATATTTTAAAGGGGCGGTTTATTGTCAGTGAAGCTCGTAAAGTTTCCGCCGGGCGTCTCCACTGCCACGTCAACCGGGTGGTGCTTTGTTTGGCGAACACCAGAATTAAAGGCATGGATGAGTAATGTGTGTGTGTGTGTGTGAGGCGACGGAGAGCCATCATTGGCCAGTGGCTCGGAGGCGTGTCACCGAGACCGTTTTTGTTAATCGTGGCACTTCAGAACCCTTTTCTTGAGATGCGTCATAAGATCACAACAATACACGACTTTTAATTTAACTTTCCTTGTTTAACCTTGTTTTTTTTTTTTATTCATGTTTTTTTATTTCTGCTCTTTTATCTTACTCCCTTTTTTGGGTCTAATTTGAATGAATACATCGTCTCTGTCGGCAGATGATGCTTTTGCGGGCATGGACTGGATGTCGGAGAAGATCAACCTGAGCGAGTTCGACCTGCAGACCCTCATCGGCTCCTCCGACGAGGGTCTCGGCTCCCCCGATGACCTCCTGGACTCCGACATGGATCTGGACGTGGACTCCTTCGACGCAGCCGTCTCGCTGCCCGGCATCCCCCCCCTCCCTCTGGTGGACGAGGTGGTTCCTGACCAAGGGGTTGTCTCGGCGTCTGAGCCCCTGTCTCCGGTGGCTCCGCCCTTCACCCAGGAGCTGTGGAGCGACGTCCAGGACGCGGAGAAGCTGCCGCTGTCCCTCTCGGTCGCCATCCTTCCAGATCCCAGAGGGAGCCAGCAGCCCGGCGGCCCCGTCGTGCTCTCTCTGCCCACCTTCGTGGTGGTCCTCACCAGCGAGGGCCAGCCCCCCCTCGTGTCCATCCCCGACCCGTCCGCTACGACTCCTCCGTCGGGCGGCTGCGACAGCGACTCCGGCATCGAGTCCGCCGCCGGCTCGCCCGCTCGCCTCCTTACTCTGACTGCCGGTTCCTCCAGGACCAAACCCTACTCCAAACCAGAGTCCTCCTCTTCCCCCCCGTCCCCCTCGGCCAAGACCCCCCGGGTCAAATCGGTGTCCGGCGCCCCCAAGGTGGAGAAGAAGCTGAAGAAGATGGAGCAGAACAAGACGGCAGCCACTCGCTACCGGCAGAAGAAGCGGGATGAGCAGGGCCTGCTCGGCTCGGAGTGCGACCAGCTGGAGAAGAGGAACGGCGAGCTGGCGGAGAAGGTGGAGTCCATCAGCCGGGAGATCCAGTACCTCAAGGACCTGATGGAGGAAGTCCGCAAGCGACGCGT
>NC_046966.1:26011620-26029120 GCF_009769545.1 Cyclopterus lumpus
ATTACACAGATTAAAAAAGTTATATTAAAAAGTCATATATATTACAGTACAAGTTATATATATATATTATATATATAAAAGAATAATTAATTAATATATTATATATATATTATATCATATATATTAGTTAATATATAAAGTTATATATATGTATAGAGATATGTTTATGTGTGTGTATATATATATTTATATATATATATATATTTATATATATAAATAATCTCTGATTTTATATACAGTATGTAAATAAGTTATATAAACAAGTTCTATATATTTTAGTATAAGTTATCTATATATTATATAATTCATGTTTCTGAGTAAATATAATATTATAAATAAATATTCCACCGGCTACCCCGTCACTTTGCAATGGATTGTGGGTAATGTGTAAAGGCGGAAGTGTCGTCCCCGTCCCGCTCCTCCTCCTCCTCCTCCACCTCCTCCTCCTCCTCCTCCTCCTCTTCCTCCACCTCCTCCTCCTCCTCCTCTTCCTCCACCTCCTCCTCCTCCTCCTCTGCGCAGTAGAAGGTGCGCAGTGGTTACACCAAACCGTTCAAAAGACTGCGCTTTGACGGCGCACGAGGCCACGCCCACCATGTCTTCCTCTATATATCCTAAGAGGTCTGGTGAACCGGATAGAAGACCTCCGCCCTTTCCCCCAGGATGTCCTCCACTCGCACCCGGCATGTGGTCTGGCAGTCCGGGGGGCTGGTGGCCTACCTCCACCCCCGGCCCTGGACCCCCGGCTCCGTGGTCCTGGAGCGCAGCGCGGCCGGCAGCCCGGGGGGCAGCGTGTTCCGGCTGGAGGAGCCGGACTTCCTGTCCTGGCTGCTGGGGGCTCGAGCCGTGGCCGAGCTGCTGTGCGCGCGCCTCGGGGTCCGCAGGTGCGCGCTGGTCAGCCGGCCCCACGAGGACCGGCCCGCCCAGGTGAGCGGGGTCTAGAACGAGGACATGTATTACTTAATTAAATGTTCATATCATTTTATTTCTTATAAGTGTTTGGAAAAATGTTTTGATTATTTTTTCTAAAATAATTTTACAGCTGATTTTAGTTTTCTTTTTGTTTTACTAGTTAATTGGAAACAGGAATAAGTATTAAAAGACATATTTGACTATTTGCTGAAATTCCAATTCACGCTTTGAAGATGAGAAATTATATGAGATAGAACTTTAATAATAGTTTTATCAAATATTAAAAGAATAAAACAATATAATTACATATATATATATATATATATAGATATATCGACAATATAGTAATACATTTTAATTGTATAAAAAGTAATACGATAAATATAGGAAAAAGAAAATTCAACCAAGATAGAATAACAGCTATGTGAGATTAAAACAAGTAAGAAGATAAAGTGTTATATAATATAATATAATAAAATATACACCATTGAAACTAAAATAGAAAAACGATTTTTAACTACTTTATTACCTTTAATAACCTCCACTATAGAGGATCATTATTATAATAAACTCATATCTCATGTTTATAACTTCTTTATTACCTTTAATAACCTCCACTATAGAGGATCATTATTATAATAAACTCATATCTCATGTTTATAACTTTATTACCTGTAAATAAACCCTGTAGAGAAACAAGTCAAGTATTACATATTTTATAATGAAACAGGCTGAATATCTTTTATAATATTGGGTTTGGCTGCTAAATATTGACTCACATGGAGATTTATAAATACTTCCTGTTTCAAAAGCTTCTAAAAACTAGTTGTTCTTTGTAGAATCCTCAGACGTGTAGAGCGTGTTGTGATGGTTGAATATGTGTGAACCATAACAGAAACATAACATATCATATGTGTGATCCCTCCAGATAAGCGTGCTCCCTCTGCACGGTCTGGATGCAGAGTGGCGCCCCCACCTGGCGGCAGAGGAGGAACACAACGCCCTGGACCCGGGGTACTGCACCTCCAGGACCGCTCCGCGATGGAGCGACTCCCGCCTGACTGAGGTCCAGACCCGGATTCGGTCCGCGCTGCCGCTGCCCGCCGCCCCGCCCGACTTCACCTTCCTGGGGGCCGACCCGGCTCAGCCGGGCCTGTTCCCGCGCATCGTCCGCGGGGAGGAGCGGCAGTGGCGGGTGTGGGAGGACGAGGGCCACGTGGCCTTCCTCACGCCTTTCCCCAACTCCCCCGGCTTCACCGTGCTCGTCCCGCGCCGACCTTTGACCTCGGACGTATTCCGACTGGAGCGAGAGGACTACGAGGGCCTGGTGCTGGCGACCCGGAAGGCGGCGAGGCTCCTGGAGGCGGGCTTGGGCTCCTGGGGGACGGGGCTGATCTTCGAGGGCTTCGAGATCGACTACGCTCACGCCAAGTTGATCCCCCTGTTCCTACCTTCGTCGGGACGGGACGCCACGGGGAGGCCGCCCCAGTTTAACCCCACGTACCCTGGATACGTGACCTCGGAGGACGGGCCTGAAGCCAGCCTGGAAGGTCTGGAGGAGCTGCACGTGAAGATGACCGGTCTGTCGGCAACAGAGTAAAGATCCAGATGTGCCTCATTTCTAGGAGATTAAGGGAAGTCACGGCGCGGCTGCATAACTTGATAATTAGACCAGTCTGACGTTGGTAAATAATATTTGTGCCTTTGGACTCTGAATGAGATGTAAGTGGAGAGGTGTACACTCACTAAGAGGGATGTCTCTGCAGAGCACATGCGGTCCTCTCGCTCAAAATATCAGTGCCTATAATGTCAGAAATATGTGATTCTTTACATATTTATACATTTATTTAGAATTGTAATGCATACCAAATATTATAATTGTAATAATAATAATACATCTATTCATCTGTCCATCCGGGGAGAGGGATCCTCCTCTGTTGCTCTCCTGAAGGTTTCTTCCCTTTTTTCCCTGTCAAAGGTTATTTTTGGGGAGTTTTTCCTGATCCGATGTGAGGTCAAAGGTCAGGGATGTCATATGTGTACAGATTGTAAAGCCCTCTGAGGGGAGGTTGTGATTTGTGATATTGGGCTATACAAAAGAAACTGAATTGAATATTCATGTCTTAGTGGTTTACATTGTGTACCACCTTGTCATTCAAGTGTTGATTAAAAAGTGAAATGTTGTTTTTATGTAGAAAATTGTGATGAAATGTGATCATATTACAGCCCAAGGACAAGCGGAGCCGGGGATCGAACCCCAGATCATCACATTTAAGGACAACCCTGCTCTCCACTGATCCACAGGCCCGATCCCAGTGTCCCCCCTAGGGCCTGGAACCCTGAACCCTCAGGGACTCACTGACGCCAGCTGTAATTATGAATGAGTCGCACGTGACCACAACAAAAATATTGTGTAGTTTCTTTTCATACGTTTTACTCCCTGATTTAATGTCTTCTTGGTGTTTACTGTCAAATCTAAGAGTCAATCAGCGCTGTGATGTGGCGACACGTGTGCATGACGTCAGAGCAAGTCGGGCTCAAATCTACCCAGCATGCATTGCGCGCCGATTGCCGGTGATCAGGACTGGCTCGTCGTGATGTCGGTGTGTTTGTGAACAGGCAGTAGCACGGCCACCCTGCTCACTGGACCGCGCACATGTTTAACAAACAAGTGAATCGGTGTATTATGTGAATAGCTTATTACCCCATGAACGCCATTAGAGGAAAACGCTGACACTGCAGATACTTTTTAATTGGAAAAGACTTAAACAATAGAAATTATACATTCGTGGCATAATCTTTACATTTGAGGGACACATCGGGATCATCCACGGTGGGAATGAGAAGAGGAAGAAGGTTCCCTCGAGGGTCGGAGGCGTGGTCACACCGCGACGTCGTGCTTCTTCTCGGACAAACGGCGTCCGCAGCACCCGCCGCCCGCGCGGTCCGTCTTGGTGATGAAGAGGAGCGGCTCCACGCTGCAGCTCAGATCCATGATGGCGAACACGGCGACGCTGATCTGGCAGCGGAACGCCACGAACGTGTAGTACGACGCGAAGGGCATGAGGGCCACGGGCGGCAGGTAGTTGGACACCACGATGGCGAGGACGACCAGCACCGTGCGGAGGGCCCTCTTCTTCACGGGGTGCAGCGCCTCCTTCCCCGCCACGGAGCGCCTGAGGACCCAGACCACGGAGACGTTGCAGAACACCATGACGGCGAAGGCGAACAGGATGACGCCGCCGAAGACCTCGCTGACGCTCACGACTCCCAGGATGCACTTGGCGAGGCCGTACGCCAGGACGAGGCCCCAGACCGCCGCGGAAGCGCCGATGCGGATCTTGTTGTCTCGGATGCCGGTGAACAGCATCGGGTGGACCACGGCCACGTAGCGGTCCAGGCAGATGCACACCTGGACCGGGAGGGGAACGAGTCGGCAACCATGGAAGTGTTAATGAGAGTTGTGTTATTATTATTATTATTATTATTATTCCATTCTACGTCACAAAATACAAAAACATTACATTACAAAATGCAACCGACTAATTAAGTCCACAGCATATAAATCAATAACTTTGCCTCAGAGGGCCTCACATCTATTAATGTCGACAGGATTATGAAAACAGACTTTCAGCATTAAATCTACATCATGTATCAGAGGAGGAACTCGTAGGTTTGATAACTGCATCGACCGAGTGAGGAAGAAGACTCACCAGAAAGAGCGGCGCCAGGTCCTTGAGCCCGTACGCGAACCTCTGGAGGAACCAGACGCGGCGGTCGTCCAGCAGCAGCCGGTTCAGCATGTCCACGGGCGACATCAGGCAGAAGAAGGCGTCCAGCACGGCCAGGTTGAAGACGAAGACGTCCGAGGTGCACGCGTCGCTCTTCCTGCTGGCGATCTGCCAGATGACCAGCGCGTTGCACGGCGTGCCCACCGCCAGGTTCAGCACCTTGACCCCGAAGTAGAAGATGAAGGCCCAGGGGGACGCGGCGCACACGGGGAACTGGTACCACGGCGGCGTCCCGGGGCCGCTCGGGGCGGTGGAGTTCACGGAGAGGTCGGCGGCGCTCGGAGTCGCGTTGAACATCGTGCGGAAGACGAGCTGATGGAAAGAAAGGAGAAGTTCTGATCATCCGGATTTCATTTCTCCCAATAGGAGGTCACAAGAAAACAAACAAGTAAACAAACAAGTACACATCATCTCACCTCGGATGAGTCTCTGCTCCGCTTCGCCTGTTGCGGCTTATGAAGACGCTCCACGGGGAGCGCTCTCCTCAACGTGGGGGCCAAACTGCGCTGTGATTGGACCCTAATGCCAATTAGTGTTTCCTGAGCAGCGATTGGCCGGTTGGTAGACAGAGGAGAGTTTGGGCTGCCATGATGTAGATGTATTCATATATTAACGTCCTCTAGCCTTTGGGGTGTCATGTGTGAAGGGGGGCTCTGTCTTTGCCTTCCCAGAGTTCATAGCGACCAGCTCACTCAGACCTCAGGCTCGTGGCCCGCGGACGCTTTGGTTGTATTTCTCTCATTTATGTTTCACGTTAAAAAGGGAAATCTGATCCCAAGTCTGTTCCTTTGGGTACTTTCTCTCTCCAGCAGCGCTGCAGCTGAACATTGTGATGCAACGGCAGCTGTTCAGTAAACAGGTGATGCAAGGAGTCACCAAAGAGCTGAGAAAACAACCTGTTGTGTTGCAAGGTCACGACAAACACCCACTGGAACCATGCGAGAGATTAGTCAGCTAGGATCCAGGTGTAACTAATACGAGAGATTAGTCAGCTAGGATCCAGGTTTAACTAATACTAGAGATTAGTCAGCTAGGATCCAGGTTTAACTAATACTAGAGATTAGTCAGCTAGGATCCAGGTGTAACTAATACGAGAGATTAGTCAGCTAGGATCCAGGTGTAACTAATACGAGAGATTAGTCAGCTAGGATCCAGGTTTAACTAATACTAGAGATTAGTCAGCTAGGATCCAGGTTTAACTAATACGAGAGATTAGTCAGCTAGGATCCAGGTTTAACTAATACTAGAGATTAGTCAGCTAGGATCCAGGTTTAACTAATACTAGAGATTAGTCAGCTAGGATCCAGGTTTAACTAATACTAGAGATTAGTCAGCTAGGATCCAGGTTTAACTAATACGAGAGATTAGTCAGATAGGATCCAGGTTTAACTAATACTAGAGATTAGTCAGCTAGGATCCAGGTTTAACTAATACTAGAGATTAGTCAGCTAGGATCCAGGTTTAACTAATACTAGAGATTAGTCAGCTAGGATCCAGGTTTAACTAATACTAGAGATTAGTCAGCTAGGATCCAGGTTTAACTAATACTAGAGATTAGTCAGCTAGGATCCAGGTTTAACTAATACTAGAGATTAGTCAGCTAGGATCCAGGTGTAACTAATACTAGAGATTAGTCAGCTAGGATCCAGGTGTAACTAATACTAGAGATTAGTCAGCTAGGATCCAGGTTTAACTAATACGAGAGATTAGTCAGCTAGGATCCAGGTGTAACTAATACTAGAGATTAGTCAGCTAGGATCCAGGTTTAACTAATACTAGAGATTAGTCAGCTAGGATCCAGGTTTAACTAATACTAGAGATTAGTCAGATAGGATCCAGGTTTAACTAATACTAGAGATTAGTCAGCTAGGATCCAGGTTTAACTAATACTAGAGATTAGTCAGATAGGATCCAGGTTTAACTAATACTAGAGATTAGTCAGCTAGGATCCAGGTTTAACTAATACGAGAGATTAGTCAGCTAGGATCCAGGTTTAACTAATACTAGAGATTAGTCAGCTAGGATCCAGGTTTAACTAATACTAGAGATTAGTCAGATAGGATCCAGGTTTAACTAATACTAGAGATTGGTCATGTCCCAGATGTGGGGGACTAGATGTCCAACACCACCTGTTTTAAACCACAGCTTTAAACAGAAACCTATTAGGAGTGGGAGGAGCCTAAAATAGAGTCCAGAAACAGTCTAATTTGGTGACTTTAGGGAAGGCATCAGGCCCGTAGAGATCACCCCCGCAGCCCCCGCACTGCGGGGGGGCCTCGCATGGCGGCTAAGTGTCGGCTGACTCGGCTGTGTTCCGGCTCGATGAGCCCAAATGTGAGCCACCTTTGGCACATTTCACCGTTGCCATGTCTGGCCCAGGTGTAGCTGTTACGGACATGGGCAGGTTCTGTCTGAGACATGGCAACCGGTTTATCGGCTGCCGAATCTGGGCCGAATAATGTAATTAATAAATAATATTACATTACGTAATGACATTAAGATATCCCTCAAAGTTGTCTCTCTCATATAAAGCTACACAATAAAAAAAAGTATTTTAAACTGGCTTTATAAGTTTTAAATAATAGTTGTAAAGGCAATCGTAACAGGCAACCACTAGGGCCTCCTGCTACGCGGACTGGTGTTATTGTTGGGCCGCGGTGCATTCTGGGAGAACTACGAGGAAATTTCTCTTGAGGAAAAATGAAACGCACATTTAAAAGTGGTGCCCAAAAGCGGCAATCAAAACAGAACATTTCTGAATTAAATGCCAAACTTCCCAAAATTACAAGTCTTTTTCGACCAGCTGGTGAAGGATGCACTCATCTGCCAGAAGAGACAGGTATTGTACTGTTTGCTATAGCTAACATTACCACGTAGCTAACGTTATACTTTGACAGCTGTACTGTTCTGTCTATGTGTTGTGCTTGAAAATACATTAACCTTATTAAACCTATGCTCTCACTATACCCCCTGCCCCCATTATCGGACACGTTTCCTTAAGTATCTCCACAACCACATCGTTGTTTAACTTCATTTCACGTTGTCCAACACTGCAACCCTTTTGAGAAGACAACGGCTCTGTACAAAATAATAAAAGTAACCGTTAAGTAAGAAAGGTCATTTTCCAAGCTAAAACTGATCAAAACATATCTCAGAAGCTCCATGTCACAAGAGAGGCTGTCCGGTCTGGCCATCCTTAGCATAGAGAATAAACGTCAGTTTAGATGTAAAGAGCGTGGTTAAAGACTTTGCACACAGATTTGCTAAAAGACGCGCACATGTGTATTCAAATGCAAACCTGTAGAAAGTAGCCTACCGGTGTATCGACTATATGTAGGCATATTTGTTATGTTGTTGTAACATATGTTCTGTTTGAGCTGTTTGATAGGCCCTAGCATATGTTTTGTTTCTGTTGGAATACATTTGTTCTCTGTTTGAGCTGTTTTTTCTGATTGAATAAATGTTCCTCAAAAGAAAAGCTTGGGTCCTGTTTGTTTATCTTTGGATAATGACCGCCGGACAATACATTATCCCTTACATATGGGGGGGGGGGGGGGGGGGGGGGGCTCATGTGTTTCCGTTACGGCACTGGAAGGCATCACCATATAAAACACATCCATCAATCCACCAGGAGAAACGTGTGACGTCTCATCTGTCAGTTTTGACTGCGGGTATTCAAATGTAGGACATAAATCTCCATGAGCAGCCTGGTTTCTGTCAGCAGGTCGTCACACAGCGCCGAGTACTGAAGAAAGCTGGATTTATAGAAGGTAAAGCGACTGTTTTTACAATTTAAAACTTACAGAAATCACATGTAAAACAACGACTTTGTTAGGATTACAAAGAGAATTCTATTGCATCACACCAATTGTACTTTACCAGCCTGTGTGCACAAGATCAAGTGTCTCATGCAAAGTAAGGAACAATGTGTGTGTTCATCTGTGGCAGCAAACATAACTCATGGAATATGATTGATAAAGGAGACTTGAGTCTTTATGCAAACAAAAGTAGTGGGTGATTAAATATTATTCATTATTATCTCTTCTGTTCTCTTGATTGAGATAATTGAACAGGTTAAACTGCTTATCCTTATTACTTTGATTTACTATTAACTAAATATTAACTTCTTATCGCTAAACTAAACTGTTGATCCGCTACTTTGAGCTACATTTAAATAACAATTAAAACTGTTATTTAAGCCGTTTACCTTTTCTGTCATTCTCTCCCATACTTTGCATTACAGGTCTTATTTCTACTATAATATTTTGTCTTATTTCTACTATAATATTTTGTGCAACAGGTTTTTTAGACAAAGACCACTGTTGCGTGTATAGAGCCTGCTGTGAAAAAGGCCTTATTCTATAGTATGTCTATAGAAACATCGAGCCGTGGAGCTTCCAAGGGGAAGATGAATGAAGGTTTCCTCTCGTGACCTTCAGCAGACGGCGGCCATGGAGAACTCCACCCTCCGCCAGAACCACACGGTGCAGTTGGAAGAACTTGCCTGGTACTACCTGCCCTCGGTGCTCGCGGTGCCGCCGTTGGGGTTGCCGGCCAACGCGCTGGTCATGCGCCTCCTGCTGGGCAAACCTGGCATCTGCTCCACCTCCGAGATCTTCATCCTCAACCTGGCGCTGTTCGACGCGCTGTTCTGCCTCATCTTCCTCTGCGAGTACCTCCTTTTCCTGTGCACTCTGACGATTGAGTCCTCCGACTTCGCGGCTTGGGGCTTGAACCAGGCCGGCGGGCCGATGCTGCTCTGCCTCCTGAGTGTGGACAGCTTCATGGCCGTCTGCCACCCGATGGTCTTCCTCCGGCTCAAGGACCCGAGGCTGCGGCTGGGTCTGTGCGCCGCGGTGTCTGGCGTGGCCGCCTGCTGCATTGTGAAGGTGTCCGCGAGGATCAGGTGGACCATGGTAATGGTCGTCATGTTCACCGTCATCACGGCCATGATGACCTACAACGTCCTGATCCTCATGTCCCTCCGCCAGTCGGGGCCCGGCGGGAAGAAGCTGCACCCGGTGAAAAGGCGTGCGTTTAAAACGGTGCTGACCATGCTGGTGCTGGTGTACGTCCACTACCTCCCCCCGGTGGTGGAGTACGTGCTCAAGCAGCTGCTCCCCAGTCGCTTCTTCCCCTTCTCTTACGTCTCCTTAGTGAGCTGCTTCTCCCTCACCAGCACCAGCGTGGTCCAGCCCCTGTGCTACCTGGTCCGCACCAACCAGCTGCCACGGCTGGGATGCGGCGGCTCGGCGTAGCGCCGGAGAGGCCGGTGGGGCGAGAACACCGCGTAGAATCAAGGAAAATTAGGTTTGGAAATATAAATATAATGAAATATAATATTCATAACTGTGTTTTCATCGGTGTTGGTGAATCGCTGCGTTACATAGTTACGGTTACGGGCTGTTACGGTTACATAGTTACGGTTACATAGTTACGGTTACATAGTTACGTTACGGGCTGTTACGGTTACATAGTTACGGTTACATAGTTACGGTTACATAGTTACGTTACGGGCTGTTACGGTTACATAGTTACGGTTACATAGTTACGGTTACATAGTTACGATTACATAGTTACGTTACGGGCTGTTACGGTTACATAGTTACGGTTACGGGCCATTACGGTTACATAGTTACGGTTACATAGTTACGGTTACATAGTTACGTTACGGGCTGTTACGGTTACATAGTTACGGTTACATAGTTACGGTTACATAGTTACGGTTACATAGTTACGATTACATAGTTACGTTACGGGCTGTTACGGTTACATAGTTACGGTTACGGGCCATTACGGTTACATAGTTACGGTTACATAGTTACGGTTACGGGCTGTTACGGTTACGATTACATAGTTACGGTTACGGGCTGTTACGGTTACATAGTTACGGTTACGGGCCGTTACGGTTACATAGTTACGGTTACATAGTTACGGTTACGGGCTGTTACGGTTACATAGTTACGGTTACATAGTTACGGTTACATAGTTACGGTTACGGGCTGTTACGGTTACGATTACATAGTTACGGTTACGGGCTGTTACGGTTACATAGTTACGGTTACGGGCCGTTACGGTTACATAGTTACGGTTACATAGTTACGGTTACGGGCTGTTACGGTTACATAGTTACGGTTACGGGCTGTTAAGGTTACATAGTTACGGTTACATAGTTACGGGCCGTTACGGTTACATAGTTACGGGCTGTTACGGTTAGATAGTTACGGGCCGTTACGGTTACATAGTTACGGGCCGTTACGGTTACATAGTTACGGGCCGTTACGGTTACATAGTTACGGGCCGTTACGGTGGCCCAGAACGGACAAAACCAAACTTTGGCTTTGGCTTCTGTCACGTCACCTGAAGGCGTTCACGTGCAGTCTGCAGCCTCCACCACTAGATGTCACTACATCCTTTAAAACAGTTTGACCCTTTCCTCCCTCTCGACTTGTGGAATGGTGTTAGTGACGGTAACCGCTGCAGCTTCATGATTCATGACGGTTATTAAGTGACAGACTGATTCTCTGTCATGAGCAACATTTGGAATAAAATGACTTTTTATGACAATAAACAAAACGACAAAAGTGTATTTTCAATTCATGTTTATTAAATCAGACATCCGTTTGGCAGCGGTAATCAATACTCTGAACCTTTTGAAGTGAGTAAGTGATTGAATATGAGTGAACTTGCATTGTTCATCAAATATTAAAGCCTCTTATACATTGTGCCGAGCATTCAAACACGGATTTGAAGTCCATTATTTAAATTTCAACCTCTGGCATTGAAGTGCTTAAAAATGCTAAAGATCTGAAAGCGCAGAATCATAATCCAACAACAGTACCGAACTCCTCGTATTAAATACAAAGATTAGAAATTAATTTAACCTGCAAAAAAAAACAAAAAACGATATCTCTAGAAATCTCTAATAAATAATTCCTGATATTTGACTCCGTTTTGTGCATTTAAATAAAAGGTTTCTCATAAAAACCCGTTTCTGACCTTTTGCACAACAAACAGGATTCATGAAAACGACTTCTACGATTATGAATATTCTCACTTTGTGAATAAATAACACTTTGAGGAAGAAGAACGTCAACAAAGAGCGTTCAAGAAATAAAAACTAAACTTTAACGGGAGACAAAATAAACGTTAAAACGCTGCATATTTGATCTTTCGGAGTATTATTAAATCAAATTAAATCAAACGCATTAAAAACACTTCAGCAACAACCAAATATATGATTATTAAATATTAAACTGAGGATGTGAGACACATGAATATCTCCTCTGGAGGTCAGTGAAGGTCATTTAAAAACATCTCCCTGGAATAAAGAAGCCACGTTTCATTGGTCGGGTTGAATTATTAAACCACCACGAAGGGTTAAACTCATATCTTAACATTCATTCTGTACACTTATTTTAAACTTTAACATCAAAGGGATGTTTTTACTTTGATTGTTTTCCCCTGATGTTTAATTAAAGGAATAGTGTGTGTGTGTGTGTGTGTGTGTGTGTGTGTGTGTGTGTGTGTGTGTGTGTTACTGATGTACAAAGTACTGCTGTGGACGTGTTTATGTATATTTGTCGGTCCAAGGCACTCTTTACTCAAATGTTGTGACAGATTAAAAAAGTTCCTGACCAGTTTGTGTTATTGTTTGTTTTTAGTGAGTCTGAACCACAAACTAACAGACGAACCAGTAAAACCAGTAAAACCAGTGAAACCAGTGAAACCAGCAGCTCCTGAGAGGTGAACTCACTGGTTTCTGGTGCTCCTATCCCTTTAAATGAAGCCGTAAAAAAACACTTTCACATGAAGCGATAACAGTCAGCACGAGTCCTCGGACCTCCAAGTTTAATGTAAACCTTCACGGCGTGGCGGCGATCTCACCGTGGACTCTGAACCGGTAGAGACACGTGTACTCCACCTGGCCCCAGTTGCTGAGCACTCGCAGCTCCACATAGCGGTGCACGTCGTCACCGGGGCTCTGTAGGAGGGGGAGAAGACGTTTAACAGTGGCTCTGAAGCTTGAGTCCTGAAGCTTGAGTCCTGAAGCTTGAGTCCTGAAGCTTGAGTCCTCTCAGCAGCTCGTACTCACAGGGAGCCTGAAGGTCTGCGTCGGTTCCCCCTCTTTGTTGTATGTGAATGAGCCCAAAAGGGTTCCCTCGTCCCCCTCGGCCTTCATTCCCTGAAGAGAGAACAGCTCCATTAAAGGGACAGTACCAAGAGACAACACAGCTGACTCCATTAAAGGGACAGTACCAAGAGACAACACAGCTGACTCCATTAAAGGAACAGTATCAAGAGACAATACAGCTGACTCCATTAAAGGAACAGTACCAAGAGACAACACAGCTGACTCCATTAAAGGGACAGTACCAAGAGACAATACAGCTGACTCCATTAAAGGGACAGTACCAAGAGACAACACAGCTGACTCCATTAAAGGAACAGTACCAAGAGACAATACAGCTGACTCCATTAAAGGGACAGTACCAAGAGACAACACAGCTGACTCCATTAAAAGGGACAGTACCAAGAGACAACACAGCTGACTCCATTAAAAGGGACAGTACCAAGAGACAACACAGCTGACTCCATTAAAGGAACAGTACCAAGAGACAACACAGCTGGCTCCATTAAAGGGACAGTACCAAGAGACAATACAGCTGACTCCATTAAAAGGGACAGTACCAAGAGACAACACAGCTGACTCCATTAAAGGAACAGTACCAAGAGACAACACAGCTGACTCCATTAAAGGGACAGTACCAAGAGACAATACAGCTGACTCCATTAAAGGGACAGTACCAAGAGACAACACAGCTGACTCCATTAAAGGAACAGTACCAAGAGACAACACAGCTGACTCCATTAAAGGAACAGTACCAAGAGACAATACAGCTGACTCCATTAAAAGGGACAGTACCAAGAGACAACACAGCTGACTCCATTAAAGGAACAGTACCAAGAGACAACACAGCTGGCTCCATTAAAGGGACAGTACCAAGAGACAATACAGCTGACTCCATTAAAAGGGACAGTACCAAGAGACAACACAGCTGACTCCATTAAAGGGACAGTACCAAGAGACAACACAGCTGACTCCATTAAAGGAACAGTACCAAGAGACAATACAGATGACTCCATTAAAGGAACAGTACCAAGAGACAACACAGCTGACTCCATTAAAGGGACAGTACCAAGAGACAACACAGCTGACTCCATTAAAGGGACAGTACCAAGAGACAACACAGCTGACTCCATTAAAGGAACAGTACCAAGAGACAACACAGCTGACTCCATTAAAGGGACAGTATCAAGAGACAATACAGCTGACTCCATTAAAGGGACAGTACCAAGAGACAACACAGCTGACTCCATTAAAGGGACAGAACTGAGGCTTAGTGAGGTCTGACAGGAAGAGAAAGAGGTGAAGAAGTTCTGAATAAAGCGTTTAATTAAAGTGATATTGAGTGCACAGCAGGACATCAAGCCACGCCTCTCCAGACCGGGAACACTCACGTAGACTTCAAAGTCCTTGGGGGCGGAGTCTATGGAGCCAGTGGGGGAGTTATAGCGCGGCAGGTGGTCCAGCGTCACGTGGGTGAGCGTGATGGGGTGAGACAGCGAGATCACCATGGTGCCCTGGACGCCGTGAAACGCCCAGCACTTCCCCGGCAGCGGCACTGGGTAACCCTGATGGGGGGGGGGGGGGGGGGAAGTTAAAATAAGAAATATGCAATTTATGCAGTTTGTCCACATCTGTTCATCTCTAATATTATAAGTTTATCTCATAAAACTACATGTGACACACATCATGATAACGGTTTAGTTTACTCGAGGCGGAGACTCGTTTGTCCTGAGCGGAGCCTGAACGCACCATGATGTCACTAGAGAGCATCAATGTCAGTGAAGCTGAATTCATCTAATCTGCTGGTCACATGACCATCCAACATGCGGCTTTAAGTCACTTTTTGGTGGATACGAGGCCGGAGTGGGACGAAGGAGGGAGGTCAAAGGTCAAACCTGAATGACCGTCCGAGGGCTCTCAGTAGGGTACCAGAGAGGGAAGCCGAACAGGGTGACACACGCAGAGCGTATACGGTACGTCTCTGAACACCTGGTGCTCACCACACTGGCACCTGCGCACACACACACACACACACACACACACACACACATTAACCAATGAATCAAAAGCGTCCGTTTGAAGACCAGAGAAGACATTTTGGGGGCGTGTCCGACCTTGAGACTCCAGAGCAAAGTCGGCCATCTTGTCGGCTTCCGGCCGCCGGCAGGCGGAGCAGCTTCCTCCATCAGCGAGCCTGAAGGCCTCTTCCTGAGAGATGGAGGAGGTACTACGTTATATACTCTGAGTATTACTACAGGGTATTTAAATACTTTAACTGTCCTCCATCATCTGTAGTAATACTACTGTTTCTACTGTAGTAATACTACTCTTCTACTGTAGTAATACTACTGTTTCTACTCTTCTACTGTAGTAATACTACTGTTTCTACTGTAGTAATACTACTGTTTCTACTGAAGTAATACTACTCTTCTACTGTAGTAATACTACTGTTTCTACTGTAGTAATACTACTGTTTCTACTGAAGTAATACTACTCTTCTACTGTAGTAATACTACTGTTTCTACTGAAGTAATACTACTGTTTCTATTGTAGTAATACTACTGTTTCTACTGTTCTACTGCAGTAATACTACTGTTTCTATTGTAGTAATACTACTGTTACTACTGAAGTAATACTACTGTTTCTACTGAAGTAATACTACTGTTCTACTGTAGTAATACTACTGTTCTACTGTAGTAATACTACTCTTCTACTGTAGTAATACTACTGTTCTACTGTAGTAATACTACTGTTTCTACTCTTCTACTGTAGTAATACTACTGTTCTACTGTAGTAATACTACTGTTTCTACTCTTCTACTGTAGTAATACTACTGTTCTACTGTAGTAATACTACTGTTTCTACTCTTCTACTGTAGTAATACTACTGATTCTACTCTTCTACTGTAGTAATACTACTGTTTCTACTGTAGTAATACTACTGTTTCTACTCTTCTACTGTAGTAATACTACTGAATATGAATAATAACATGGTTCTGAGGCTCCTCCCACCTGGATGCGGTCCGTGAGCCACTTCTCCATGGCCTGCTGGAGCTCCGGGGTCAGGTGGTCTCTGGTGGTCTCGGGACAGGGGGCAGGGGGGGGCATCAGCTGGATGGACGACCACTCCTGGGACAGCTGCGAGAGACAGGAAGTCCCGTTACATCCTCGCAGTCTAAAAGGAACCGGAAAGACCGGGACCACTACAGCGGCTCCGCGGCTGCACCTTTGCATTCTGGGCCTCCAGAGCCTGGATCCTGAGGCCGAGACCGGCAGCAGCGGACCGGTGGGCCTCCGCCTGCCCCCTCAGCTCCAGCTGCAGACGCAGACGCTCGCCAGAGTCCGCGGCCGCGAGCTGGACCTTCATGTCCTGCAGGTCCAGCTGGAGCTGCTCCTTCACCTGAGGGAGGAGGATTCAGGACTTTATGGGAAAACCAAAACACACAGGACCAGCTGTTGTCTTATGAACCCTCATGGGTTCATAAGACAACAGCTGGTAAGGAACGATAAGGAAAGGAAGCATCGATAAGGAAAGGAAACATAAAAGTGTGTTGTTGTTGTTGTTGTTGTTGTTGACTCACCTGGGACAGCAGGTGCTGCTGCTTCAGCTGCTCCTCCTGAAACAAACAGACGAACGTCAAACTGGAGAAACGTCACTTCTTCTACTTTGAATGAGACGAACAACGTTTTACCAAAACACGCCGCAGCTTGGCTTCCACGGCGGCGTCAACGGTAGGAACCTAGGAGACGAGGAGACGAGGAGACGAGGAGACGAGGACTCAGTACTGAGGAGGTCACAAAGGTCACTAGTCATTTGAAATAGTTTGCAGAAGGTTTACCAACAGATGGCGAGTCATCTCCTCCACAGCGGGATCCTGGAGGGAGGAAAACATAACATGTTGATTACACATATATATAAATAAATAAATATATATATATATAAATAAATATATATATATACACATACACACACACACACATATTAATATATATATATATATAAATAAATATATATATATATACACACATATTAATATATACATATTACTTATTAATATATATATATATATATATATATATATATATATTAAGGTGATCTTTTACTAAAATGACTATCAGAAGTAAGAAAATAATCTCATTTAGAGACGTTTCGATTGTGTTCATGTTTAAATATTTAATAAGAAATGTTAAAACAAGTTCATCAAGAGGGAAGAACTCTGGGGACTCTACCACCACGGGATGAAGAGGAGGAGGAAGAGGAGGAGAGGCGGCCGGTTGACTCTCGGCCACCAGGGAGACGAGGGAGGTCAAGGAAGGGAGGAGGAGCCAAACACCTGGAGGAGGAAGAGGAGGAGGCGGAGCCTCGTCTCAGATGACTCAATCATGACATCTAGTTCCACTGAGGACAAGAACCTGAAGCAGAGAGAGACTAATGCTGCCACAGCGCCACCTATGGGCCACACGCGTCTACACAATGAGGCTGCAACAGCACAGGAACGCCACTTACACAGCAGAGCGGCGAGGAGGAGGAGCAGCGAGCAGGCCGTCGTCACTGCAGGAGGAAGACGAAGACGAGCGGCTACGGGGAACGAGAAGAGAAGTTGAGCTGCAGGGGAACACACACACACACACACACACACACACACACACACCTGGAGCGGTCAAAA
>NC_046966.1:26161336-26171336 GCF_009769545.1 Cyclopterus lumpus
GGTGATAAAGATCCAGTACATGAACAAGAAAGCCCACTACGACAAAGCCATCATCTCAGTGGAGGACCACGTCAGCTGCAGGTGCCAGCTTTCCTCCTCCTCCTCCTCCTCCTCTTCCTCCTCCTCCGCCCCCATCCAGAGCAACCCAACCCCCTTCCGCCTCCCCCGTCCTCCCACCTCCCCCCGCCCCTCCTCCGGACCGTCCACCCGGCTCCGCCAAAGACTCACGCCTCCAAGGCCGACCTCCACCGGCACGACGACCTGAAGCACAACCAGCAGCGGCACCGGCCCGAGGACCCGGTGGCGAGGCGGTGGCAGCAGGGCAGCTACACCCAGCTGGCGCACTGGACGCCGCCCCGGCCGTCCGAAGCGAGGGCGGAGCACAGCGTCATGGTCGGGCACGGGAGCGGCTCTGACGGGAGCCGGGAGGAGAGCGGCGTGCATCCGGCGGCGAACGGCGGCGGGGAGGTGCATCATCCGGATCACGTGCAGCGGCAGCAGCAGCTGCTGCAGCATCAGCAACGACAGCAGCAGCATCACCATCAGCCGGTCCACCGCGGGGGAGGAGCGGAGGACCGGGAGCTGAGGACGCAACACCGGCTGGACACGCCACAATCTGACGGCGCCGCGCCGCCCGGTGGCCCGACGCTAGAAAAAGACCCCGCCCCTCCTGCGACCACCAATCAGACGGAGGTCACGACCCAGACGGCGACTGTAACATCCAATCAGACAACGGGAGGCGGCGAGAGGGAGAAGAGCGGCTCCGCCCACAGCGGGGAGCCGGCCAATCGGGGGATAGAAAGAGACTCAAAAGTGGCGGGGCGGGTTCGGCCATTTAACGGAGGAGGACAGGAGACGGAAAGTTCTGGAGATGACACGGGAGCCGGAGCACCAGACTCTTCTTCATCCTCATCATCCTCAGCAGAGACCAGAGCCGACCACATTTAAAACAGGTGAGGCTCAGCACTGGATCCTACATTTCCCAGAATGCAACTCAATAGCATCTTCCGTTAAACGCTCCCTGACTTGTAAAACACATATTTAACACATAAATCAGGCAGGAAGCCGCCCTCTGCACACTATGACTGCACTTCCTGTGTCCTGCTCTTCTTCCTCGTCTTCCTCTCGGCAGTCAGGGTCAGCTGACCTTTAATCATGAAAAGTATCGAGTCCTCAAACTAAAACTACTTTAATGATTAACTAAAGTCAGACGCTTTCGGTCACACTACCTGCTGTCATCATTATTATTATTATTATTGTTGTTGTTGTTGTTATTATTTTCTGCCACATGAAGGAGGTTCTTTGTGTATTAACCTCTCGTCTCCTCAGCTCCCGTCTCTCCGTTCCGTCCAGCGGCGCCGCGGCGCCGGAGGAAACACCGCAGACGCATCAGCAAAGCAGCCATCAGGGCCATGATCATGTAGAGCTGCAGGTGAGAGGGTGAGACCCGGTAGACTGGGAGCAATGAGGGTGAGACCCGGTAGACCGGGAGCAATGAGAGGGTGAGACCCGGTAGACTGAGGAGCAATGAGAGGGTGAGACCCGGTAGACCGGGAGTAATGAGAGGGTGAGACCCGGTAGACCGCGAGCAATGAGAGGGTGAGACCCGGTAGACCGCGAGCAATGAGAGGGTGAGACCCGGTAGACTGGGAGCAATGAGAGGGTGAGACCCGGTATATATATATATATATATATATATATATATATATATATATATAGTGTGTGTATATATACAGTGTATATATATATAATTGTTTCATTTATATATTTTATTATGTATTTGACTTCATTGTCATGAATGAAAATCTGCTGCTTTGAAAACCTATTATTGTCTGGAGGTAAAGTGAAGAATATATTTCAGCATATTATTCTATATATTTTATATGACGGTATTATTATTCTATATATTTTATGACAGTATTTTTATTCTATATATTTTATATGACAGTATTATTATTCTATATATTTTATATGACAGTATTATTATTCTATATATTTTATATGACAGTATTAATATTCTATATTTTTATATGACAGTATTAATATTCTATATATTTTATATGACAGTATTTGTCAATAAATATGAGATTTATGAGCCGTTGAAGGCAGATAGCAGTCAGAGGAGACTGAGAACATTTAGTGTGTCTGCTGATAAATTGAAGAATATAATATTTGATATGTTGTCTTTCCTGAAACAGGAAGTGGTGAAGCACCAAGAGGAAGATGGACTCGGCTCCACGGCCCCATGATGAGAGCAAGCACTGGATTTTATAGATGAGACCCCCCCAGCCGACGGGGAGGGGGTCTCGTTGTACTCGGCGGCCATTGATTGGCTGCTTGGACACTTTTCCGGTCCACAGACTGAATGTGGAGAACTGGATTTCTACACTGGGAGCTAACTGAATGCTAACTGAATGCTAACTGGATGCTAACTGGATGCTAACTGGATGCTAACTGGGAGCTAACTGGGAGCTGGAGAGCAGCTCAGGCCTCGTGGCCAACGGGCTACTGAGGCACCCTGAATGAACACTGGAGTCCCCCCCCCTGAATGAACACTGGAGTCCCCCCCCCCCCTGAAGGAACACTGGAGTCCCCCCCCCCCCTGAATGAACACTGGAGTCCCCCCCCCTGAATGAACACTGGAGTCCCCCCCCTGAATGAACACTGGGGTCCCCCCCCCTGAATGAACACTGGAGTCCCCCCCCCTGAAGGAACACTGGGGTCCCCCCCCCCCTGAATGAACACTGGAGTCCCCCCCCCCTGAAGGAACACTGGGGTCCCCCCCCCCCCTGAATGAACACTGGAGTCCCCCCCCCCCTGAATGAACACTGGGGTCCCCCCCCCTGAATGAACACTGGAGTCCCCCCCCCCCCTGAATGAACACTGGGGTCCCCCCCCCTGAATGAACACTGGAGTCCCCCCCCCCCCTGAATGAACACTGGGGTCCCCCCCCCTGACCTTGCCCGTACTATAACCTGCTGGTGAAGCGCTGTGAGACAGTTACGTACTAACGCTTTTGGGAGAGAGGGGGGGGGGGGCAAACTTTATTACTTAACTTATTAAAAAATGGAGGATTTGAAGTGTAATTATTGTTGCAGATTATAATTATTGGTTGTACAACTGTTACTGTCTTGAATGTTATTTTTAATTAAAAGTATAAATGTTCAACGAAGAGACATTGTGTGTTTCAGATGTAATGCTATTAATAATAATAATATTAATAATAATCTGTGATGTGATGAAGCCGGTTAGAGCTTTACACACAAGTTAAATACTTTAAAATATGTTCTGGAGAGCGTAGCCAGTGTATGACTGGATGTGTGTGTGTGTGTGTGTGTGTGTGTGTGTGTGTGTGTGTGTGTGGACTGCACTGTTGTGTGTGTGTGGACTCCTCTGCTCGTCTGGACGTCCTGCAACTCTGTCACGCCAGGGGTCAGCAGAAAGGTCTGGTTGCTATGGGAACACATCAACACAGAAGTATCATATGGTGAAAGAAAGAGGTGGGGGGGGGGGGGGATGAACGACATAGAGGAGGAGATGAAACACCAAAGCAAAGTGAGAAGAAAAGGTAATAATAACCTTAATAATCTTAATCTTAATAATAACTAATAAAATAAAAGAATGAGGCCGTAAAAACATATATAAAAGGTAGTAATAACCTAAAATAATAATAAATAATTAAAACATTTAAAAAATGAGGTTGCCAAAACATATCTAAAAGGTAATAATAACCTACAATAATAATATAGAAGAATGAGCCCGTAAAAACCTATGAAGGAGCAGCGAGCACAAGGCCTGACAGAAGGATCATTTAAGAAAGTCTAAATGCCCCCCCCCCCCCCACCCCCCCCCCCCCCCCCCCCCCCCCCCCCCCCCCCCCCCCCCGAAGCTAATTCAGTCAGCAGAACGATGACTCAGCGTGACCTTTAGCGACCTCGAGGTGCTGAAAGTCGCTTCATCAGGTCCACCCAACTAATTTTTGGGAAAAGTAAAAAGTGATTCCAGAGAGAAGAGTTTGGAGGATGAGAACAGATGAAGAGCTGAAGCTAGAAGCTGAAGGTAGAAGCTGAAGGTAGAAGCTGAAGCTAGAAGCTGAAGGTAGAAGCTGAAGGTAGAACCTGAAGGTAGAAGCTGAAGGTAGAAGCTGAAGGTAGAAGCTGAAGGTAGAAGCTGAAGGTAGAAGCTGAAGCTAGAAGCTGAAGGTAGAAGCTGAAGCTAGAAGCTGAAGGTAGAAGCTGAAGGTAGAAGCTGAAGGTCCAGAGAGAAGAACAACACCCTTTAACATGCATCCAGTGTAGCTTCAGTAGCTAGCGTAGCACAGAAGAGCTAACGCTAGTTAGTGCTGTGCTAACGTACTTAGCTTCACTAACGTTATATAAAACGCTATCTCCTTCAACCTCCGGGTAACGAGTACCTCTGTTGCGCAGCGTTTTAACCAGCCTGGACCATGCTACGCTGTGAATGGTCAGACTGATTTTAAGGGGCGGGACTTAGTGACGTGTCAATTTCTGAAGCCATCTTGCATGTTGTTGCTACATGTTCTACCCACAGAGCGATGTGGCATGAGGGTCGGGGTGGACTTTCACCCAGGAGACCGCCTCCTTTTTCCTACACGGAAACGAGTAAACATAATACGCAAAAATGAGCTTAAAAGCGGCGTGCCGTTTAGAGCCCTTCCCGTGAGATCACGTGATAAAAGTCTTTCACTGCTGTAGTTGTGCTGCTTGAACTGTTTACAGCATCACGAGTCACGCCAGAGGGCGAAGATGTGACTCCCAGTGACAAAGACACCAGAATGAATATGAGGGTTGTGATCTGGAGCTGCAATAGCATGCACTGTGGTATTTATTCCTTCACTCTAAAACCCCCAAATCACTCTTTTTCCAGCTAAACACCAATTTAGTCGTTTGAATCATACGTATTGTGTTATAAATAAACATAACTGCATTCCACTGGTTATCATTTGGGATATTTCAATTAAATGCTGTTATGGCCGATCAGCTGAACGGTTAGCATCGTAGATATGCATACAAAGAGCTTATGACCTTTTACAGCACTCGATACTCAGCATGCTAGCGATTAACATGCTAGCATGAGCTAGCGGTAGACAGTAAACAGTAAAGTCTGGCTGTGTGTTAAAGTAACGTAGAACAAACCGAGCGGTTCATGCGTCGCTCTTTACATTCTGTAACTGTAGCATGACATCATGTTGGAATTAGCTAACTGAGTACAATTGGAGGACTTCAAGCTTTAAGCACGCTCTCTGTCACACGGCTGTCGCCAGATAATAATCCCTTTTTAACTCTGACTTTCTCATTTACTGATTGCTAACGGAGCGAAGGTAACGCTAACTGGTGACAGGAAACCAGCAGAGGATGGTCATACTGGGTGTGTCTCAGCCTGATCAGTTGTGATCATGTTGTACTCACCACAGCAACGAGCAGTCGCACAATAAGTCAACGGGTTTGTGAGATTTCCACCAAAAGATATGTTCTTGTTGTAATTGTGCTCTTCTTCCGTCTCCTGTTTTCTTTCCTTCCTTCACAAGTCACGACCCGGCAGCTCGGCCCGGCAGCCAATCGGCATCTACGTGTGAGGTTGTGGTGCAATGAACCAATGAGGGTGAGCCAAAGTTCAGCCAGGTTCCCGGTGCCGGACGGACTCTCTGCTACTGATGGTGTGTGTGTGCGTGTGTGTGTGTGTGTGTGTGTGTGGGGCTGCCTGCCATACCTGCGCTGTCCCTCTGACGAATGTGTGCGACTGTGTCCGTGTGTTGTGTGAAACAAATGGAGAGTGTTCTCTGGCACGGCGCCCCCGTGCGAGCCGCTTAATGAGCTGGTAGCTGGCAGCCAATCACGATCACCGGTGACCTCCGAGGTCACACCGTGGCGTTGTGTGTAAACAGTGTGGTCGGGTCCGCCTACACTTGACGCACACCTGACAAGGCCCACACACATACACACACACACTTAGTGGCGAGGTCACACAGCGGTTAACATACAGTTTGTAACACTCACACAGATGCTTACATGAGTCTATATAGACGGATGCAGTCACACACACAGACGCACACACACCCACACACACCCACACACACACGCACACAGACACACCTTGCTGACTCACCACTGTTTATGTTTGTGTGTTAGTAAGATGTCGTCCCTTTCACCTGAGGGGAGACACGATCTGATTCACTATGAGCTCAACACATACACAGACACACCCACACACACACACACACACACCAACACACCTGTTCCGTGTTTCATCTGACTAACATTTGTTTTCATGTATCTCACACATTCCTGTAAAGTACTTATCTCAAGTTTCAACAACAGCGTAAAAACAAACAAAACAAAATAGACAAAGAAACAAAACAGCAGAATTCTTTTTAAAGGTTTTCACACCAGAATGGACTCACACTGCCTCAGGAAGTGGGTTCTATACAATACATTAGGATTAAGAGCACTCATCAGGTGTGTGTAGCTGAATATGAGTCTCAACAATATTTTGCAAGTCTTGACTTAATGACTTAGTGAGGACCTTTGACCTTTGTCAGTCTTTCTGGTTTCTGGTCCTTCAGGTCGCACAGCAACAGACAGCTGATCAGGTTTTGGGCGTCAGCCTGGTCGGACTGCGATCAGCATACGGTCGGACTGTCATCGGCATACGGTCGGACTGCGATCAGCATACGGTCGGACTGTGATCGGCATACGGTCGGACTGTCATCGGCATACGGTCGGACTGTCATCGGCATACGGTCGGACTGTGATCGGCATACGGTCGGACTGTGATCGGCATACGGTCGGACTGTGATCGGCATACGGTCGGACTGTCATCGGCATACGGTCGGACTGTCATCGGCATACGGTCAACTGTCATCGGACTGTCATGGCATACGGTCGGACTGTGATAGGCATACGGTCGGACTGTGATCGGCATACGGTCGGACTGTCATCGGCATACGGTTGGACTGTCATCGGCATACGGTCGGACTGTGATCGGCATACGGTCGGACTGTCATCGGCATACGGTCGGACTGTGATCGGCATACGGTCGGACTGTGATCGGCATACGGTCGGACTGTCATCGGCATACGTTCGGACTGTCATCGGCATACGGTCGGACTGTGATCGGCATACGGTCCGACTGTCATCGGCATACGGTCGGACTGTGATCGGCATACGGTCGGACTGTCATCGGCATACGGTCGGACTGTGATCGGCATACGGTCCAACTGTCATCGGACTGTCATGGCATACGGTCGGACTGTGATAGGCATACGGTCGGACTGTGATCGGCATACGGTCGGACTGTCATCGGCATACGGTCGGACTGTCATCGGCATACGGTCGGACTGTGATCGGCATACGGTCGGACTGTCATCGGCATACGGTCGGACTGTGATCGGCATACGGTCGGACTGTCATCGGCATACGTTCGGACTGTCATCGGCATACGGTCGGACTGTCATCGGCATATGGTCGGACTGTCATCGGCATACGGTCGGACTGTGATCGGCATACGGTCGGACTGTGATTGGCATACGTTCGGACTGTGATCGGCATACGGTCGGACTGTCATCGGCATACGGTCGGACTGTGATCGGCATACGGTCGGACTGTGATCGGCATACGGTCGGACTGTCATCGGCATACGGTCGGACTGTCATCGGCATACGTTCGGACTGTCATCGGCATACGTTCGGACTGTCATCGGCATACGGTCGGACTGTCATCGGCATACGGTCGGACTGTGATCGGCATACGGTCGGACTGTCATCGGCATACGGTCGGACTGTCATCGGCATACGGTCGGACTGTCATCGGCATACGGTCGGACTGTGAACTGCAACAGAAGAGACGATGGGATGTTTGAACTCGACTACGATGAAACAGATCCTTTAGACCTAGTTTATCCTTCTTCTCTCTGTCCTTGCGGGAAGTGAATCTCCCTCTCTGGGTTGGTTTCACTCTCTGGAGGAAACCCAGCAGATGATAACCCCACCCACCGACAACAACACACACACACACACATAATAGTGTTGTCATGTGGTGCGACTGTGTTTGCATGGGCAGAGCTGGTTGTTTGCTGTGGGGGTGTTGTGGCTCCACGGGCGGCCTCGTCTGACCCCCCCACGCTTTGTCCTCAGTCCGGCCTCTGTCACAGGACGCACACATGCACTCCCACTCCACGTTATTCTGGATACACATTCGCAAGCTCAACTCTCAGACACCGAGAACAGGACGAGGAAAACACATTCTGTTTGCAGCTGGTTCTTCATCTCAAATCATTTCTGTGTTAATAATGTCAAAAAGATTAAGCACTAAAATTATCAAATTTCTTGTGCTCTAGTCGGCCTTTTAATTAATGTACAAGAGATGTTCTTAACTATTATTAATGATCGCATCTTGTCTAATCAAGATTATCATATGATTCATTTCAAGAGAATTCATGTTCAAGATCTGATGAATTATGTCTGTGTTTTCTCTCCGAGTCGGATTGTTCGTATTATATATATTATATAATATATGTATTATTATTATTATTATTTCTTTACTTAAAAAAAAAAAAAATCCTAAAATGAAGTTTAGAGTCCTAAAATGAAGTGCTTACTTAAACTCCCAGAATGACCTCAGGTCAGTGAGGAAGGCTTTGTGGAGTCTTTGGGAGGTCTCCCAAAGACTCCACAAAGCCTTCCTCGCTCCGTACTCGTCATCGTCGCTTGCTGGTCAAGTTTTCCAGCACAAGTTCCTGTTATTATCTTCCAGGGAGCTGAAGTCATAATTTCTGGACTGCATGTGAGAGCAACATTCACGCTTTCTCGCTCCATATCTGCCGACTGTTGGACGTTCTTACCGTCTGTCTGTATGAGGAGTGCACTGGTCCAGGGTTTCATCATGAACATGTGTCTTTTCATGAACTTCCCTCTCACCGGGGTTCTGAAAACATGCAGCAGGTTGTTCATTAACCCTGATTCCAGTCCTCTGGAAACAAAGCTGCAGCGACAAGTATTTAAGAACAGGTTTATTTGTCCCGGGGCTCCTAGCGACGGTAACCAGGCATGAGCTCATTCTCCAGATACCCGCTTTGCAGAAGTGAAACGTGCTCGCTCGTCTCCTCCTCGTCCTTTCTGTCGGCGGTGAAGTGTGAAGATCTCTTTTCTCCTCGTCTTCTCCTCTTTGTGCATCACGCCGCTCTTCACATGAGAGCAGGAGGGAAGCGGCACAGAAAGAGGAAGCGGCCTCTTCCTCCCCCAGAAGTGTATCTGGTGTAACTCACATCCTCAACACAAACACAGACTGATTCAATTCAGTTTATTTTGTATAGCCTAATATCACAAATTAAGAATTTGCCTCAGAGAAATTTACAATCTGTACACATACGACATCCCTGACCTTTGACCTCACATCAGATCAGGAAAAACCCCAAAAATAACCTTTGACAGGGAAAAAAGGGAAGAAACCTTCAGGAGAGCAACAGAGGAGGATCCCTCTCCCGGATGGACAGATGAATAGATGTCATGTGACCAGATGAACAGAGTTACAGAGTTACATAAACACATTACATGAATATGACAATGTATGAATGGAACTCCAATCCATGAAACAGAAGGAGTAGAGGAGGAGGGGGGGGGGCATCAGCAGGGCCAATGGGAGGCCGGTTCACCAGCATCAGACACCTCCAGGTCCAATGGACCCTATGAGACGTGAAGTCACAACGACTCCGGGGAGGAAGCAGAGTTAATAAGGTGCAATGGAGAGATGTAAATTCATCCATAAGGAGGAGAGAAGGAGGAGAGAGGTGCTCAGTGTATCCTAAATGCTCTCTAATGGAGAAGTCTCCCATTGAAGACACGTGTGAATAAATAACCTCAATGCTTAGAGGACCGAGTGGAGGCTGTACCGTCGCTCGGGTCGGGGTAACCTTTCGGCTCGAGCGGTTCCTTTGGCGAGTATGGACGCCGGCCAATCACAGCTCTCGAAATGCTCCTCAGGAG
>NC_046966.1:26173836-26183836 GCF_009769545.1 Cyclopterus lumpus
AAGTCCACGCTCAGAGGTCAGGGGTCAAGTCGGTGAAGTGATCCCTACACATGCTCCTTCTGTGACCCAGTCAAGTTTTACCTTCAGGTGATACTGAGCATATTTACATTGTGTTTAGGTTGTTTAATGAATACATGATATAATGATTTCATATATTTCAGTTTTACCTAAAAAATAGTTTTAGGTTTATGAGGCACAAGAATCTGTTTTTTTAGTGTTTTCTCAATTAATAATCTACCCATCCCTATATTCACACCAGAACATGAACTCTGAGAGGAAGATTCAAACACACGTTATCTCTCCGTCTCTCTCACTCGAAAAGTAAATATATAAAAATATGACGACAAGCTTTGAAAAAAAGTCCCGAGTCAACATCCTCTCTTTATTTTCTTTTTTCTGTTTCTCTGGATGTTGACAATTGCATTTTATTGTGAGCGAGTAACTAAGTGTGTGCGTGTGTGTGTGTGTGTGTGCGTGTGCGTCTGCGTGTGCGTGTTGTGGGTGTGGAGTGTGTGGCGTGTGTGTGTGTGTGTGCGCGTGTGTGCGTGTGCGTTTGGTGTGGCGTGTGCGTGTGCGTGTGCGTGTGTGGTGTGTGTGCGCGTGCGTGTGCGTGTTCGTGTGCGTGTGTGTGTGTGCGTGTGCGTGTGTGTGTGTGTGTGCGTGTGCGTGTGTGTGTGTGTGTGTGTGTGTGTCCACAGGCTGTCAGAGGGATGGAGGCGAGTCTGACAGGAGGCCACATCGTGGTTAGGGAGCTAGTGGGACTGCTTAGGAGAGGAAACAGAGCAAGGACACTTTGGGAGTCAGAAATGGTGACTCAAAAAGTCAGAATGTACTTCCTGTTTTTTTATTGTTACTAGTTTTAAGGTCAGAATGTGTTTTGCAGATTTTTGTGGGTGGAATTCTTTTTTTGTTAGAGAGATAAATACATGCAGTTATAATATAAATATATAATATATAAGATATCTGTTTTTAGAGGACTTTAGAGAAATATGTTGTAGCATGAGCACGCCAGTAAATACATTAACACCTGCATCGCTGCAGCATGTGTGTGTGTGTGCGTGTGTGTGTGTGTGTGTGTGTATGTGTGCGTGTGTGTGTGTGGTGTGTGTGTGTGTGTGTGTGTGTGTGTGTGTGTGCGCGTGTGTGTGTGCGTGTGGGTGTGTTGTTTTGCATTGCAGCAGTGTTATCCTGAAACAGGAAGTGTTACCTTAGCGACACGAGGAAAACACAGGAAGTACTGACTGCATGCTTCGAATTCCAGATAAAGAGAGAGAGGGAGAGAGAGAGAGAGAGAGAGAGATTTTTACAAAAACTTTATTTCTACATAGAACAATACAAACATACAGACACATTAACTAACTACACCCAACAACAAAACCCCTCAACACCCTTTTGTCCCTGAGAGGTCCTGAGACCCCATCTAGTATGGAGTCGGGAGTTTCCTCTTCTTCCTCCTGCAGCATCTTCTTCTCAACCTCCTCCTCCTCCTGCAGCATCTTCTTCTCAACCCCTTCTCCTCCTGCAGCATCTTCTTCTCAACCTCCTCCTCCTCCTGCAGCATCTTCTTCTCATCCTCCTCCTTCTCCTGCAGCCTCTCCGTCCCGTCCTTCTCCTCCTCCTGCAGCATCTTCTTCTCATCCTCCTCCTTCTCCTGCAGCCTCTCCGTCCCGTCCTTCTCCTCCTCCTGCAGCATCTTCTTCTCATCCTCTCCTTCTCCTGCAGCCTCTCCGTCCCGTCCTTCTCCTCGTCCTGCAGCCTTCCGTCCTGTCCTTCTCCTCCTCCTGCAGCATCTTCTTCTCATCCTCCTCCTCCTCCTGCAGCCTCTCCGTCCTGTCCTTCTCCTCCTCCTGCAGCCTCTCCGTCCCGTCCTTCTCCTCCTCCTGCAGCCACTCCGTCCTGTCCTTCTCCTCCTCCTGCAGCCTCTCCTTCTATACCTCCCTCTCTCCTCCTCTACGCCCTCTCTCTCTCTCTATCCTTCCTCTGAATCCCTTTGAACTTGTCTCAGACCATCTAAAAGAATCATCTTGACGTTGGACATATGAAGTATAGACTTCTATACAACCAGAGGAGTCGCCCCCTGGTGGTCAGGAGAGAGAATGCAGCTTTAACATATGAAGCATAGACTTCTATACAACCAGAGGAGTCGCCCCCTGGTGGTCAGGAGAGAGAATGCAGCTTTAACACATGAAGCATAGACTTCTATACAACCAGAGGAGTCGCCCCCTGGTGGTCAGGAGAGAGAATGCAGCTTTAACACATGAAGCATAGACTTCTATACAACCAGAGGAGTCGCCCCCTGGTGGTCAGGAGAGAGAATGCAGCTTTAACATATGAAGCTATACTTCTATACAACCAGAGGAGTCGCCCCCTGGTGGTCAGGAGAGAGAATGCAGCTTTAAGACATGAAGCATAGACTTCTATACAACCAGAGGAGTCGCCCCCTGGTGGTCAGGAGAGAGAATGCAGCTTTAACACATGAAGCATAGACTTCTATACAACCAGAGGAGTCGCCCCCTGGTGGTCAGGAGAGAGAATGCAGCTTAACACATGAAGCATAGACTTCTATACAACCAGAGGAGTCGCCCCTGGTGGTCAGGAGAGAGAATGCAGCTTTAACACATGAAGCATAGACTTCTATACAACCAGAGGAGTCTCCCCCTGGTGGTCAGGAGAGAGAATGAGGTCATATTTCTCCATGGAGTGACAGTCGTAACGTACGAACATGATCTCGTCCTCGGAGGTCATGTTATTGAACCTACCCGACTTTTACCACACACCAGATAATACTAAATATTAGGCTCATGCTACACTTTTATTTAATGATTTATGTGAAGAGGGCGAATACTAGACTTTGTGTGTGTGTGTGTGTGTGTGTGTGTGTGTGTGTGTGTGTGTGTGTGTGTGTGTGTGTGTGTGTGTGTGTGTGTGTGTGTGTGTGATGGACTGCAGCTCCAGTTATAGCCTCACAGCAGTGATTAGACTTGTCTGTGAGCTGATTATATTCTCCAGAGACGTCGAACGAGGTCTGGGAAACGATTATGGGATGGACAGATAATGGGAAGTTAATGCCCCCATGGATCACACTGTCAGAACAAGGGAGAGAAAGGGGGAGGGAGGGAGGGATGCAGGTACAGATAGTGGACCGAGTCGCACAACTTATTTCAAAGAGTTTTAAAGTTTTAAAGGGATAAAGGAAAGGGAGGTAAGGCTGGACATTAAGCTGGGGAGGCTTTAGGGCGGGGCTACAAGGTGATTGACAAGTCGACACCAGAGCCTCCTCCTCAGTCCACTTATGGTCACTTCCTTACAATCAACTTTTATTAGCCAAGTAGGTTTACACCTACAAGTGGTGGGTGGTGCAACATAGGACGTCAGACATAACAAACAACAACAAGCAACAACAGTAGACAACAAATAAACAATCAACAAAATGCAGACGAGACATAGAATAAAATGTAAAATGTGAAATGTACAACCAGTAATCCTGTTCACTGGTTGTACAAAAAACAAGAATTCAAGGCTTCAAAACATCAAAAAAGAGGACTTGATATCAACGTATTACATATAAATGTACTGTCTGTGTATAATATATATATATATATATATATATATATATATATATATATATATATATATATATATAAAACAGGTCTGATGAAGGTAACAGTTTTAAGAGTAACTCTATAGAAACAGACCATCTTTTCTCTGATGGTCTGTTACTGATAGAGGTCTATAGAGGACCAGGACTAAACTGAGACTGGTTCAAGACCAGGTAAAGTGTCAGATTAGAGGAACAGAAAGAAAGAAGAGTAAATGCTTTTAAAGCAACAGGACACCAGCTGTCCTTCACAACGGGATCACAGGTATCACAGGAAGACAGGAGGTCAAAGGTCAACTAACACAAAGTTCCTTAATGTTACGTATATTTTGCAGCTTTAATATCTGCCTCCTGAAACCCGCCTGTGCAGCCCTTTCTGGGGATTGACAGCACGATTGATTGGCAGGCGGGTGTCGGCTCTGGGCGCTGCAGGCCTCCCTGTGGACCTCTAGTTGAAGGCTTCAGGGTCTGAAGATCAACCAAAGGCCCGTCGGTGGAACACGGCGCCGACTGTCAGCTGTCGGGTCGGCGCCGCCCATTAAAGTGATACACGAACAGGAAGTGAGTGAAAGAGGAACCGTCTCCCATCAAGTCACAAACACACACACACATACAGACTAACAAACACACACACACACATACAGACTAACACACACATGCAGACTAACACACACACACATACAGACTAACACACACATGCAGACTAACACACACACCACATCAGACTAACACACACATGCAGACTAACACACACACACATACAGACTAACACACACATGCAGACAAAACACATCACAACACACATACAGACTAAAACACACATACAGACTAACACACACACATACAGACTAACACACACATGCAGACTACTACACACACACACATACAGACTAACACACACATGCAACTAAAACACACACACACATACAGACTAACACACACACACATACAGACTAACACACACATGCAGACTAACACACACACACATACAGACTAACACACACATGCAGACTAACACACACACATACAGACTAACACACACATGCAGACTAACACACACACACATACAGACTAACACACACATGCAGACTAACACACACATACAGACTAACACACACATGCAGACTAACACACACACACATACAGACTAACACACACATGCAGACTAACACACACACACATACAGACTAACACACACATGCAGACTAACACACACACACACATACAGACTAACACACACATGCAGACTAACACACACACACATACAGACTAACACACACACACATTCAGACTAACACACACACACATACAGACTAACACACACATGCAGACTAACACACACACACATACAGACTAACACACACATGCAGACTAACACACACACACATACAGACTAACACACACATGCAGACTAACACACACACACATACAGACTAACACACACATGCAACTAACACACACATACAGACTAACACACACATGCAGACTAACACACACACATACAGACTAACACACATACAGACTAACACACACATACAGACTAACACACACATGCAAACTAACACACACACACATACAGACTAACACACACATGCAGACTAACACACACACACAGACAGACTAACACACACATGCAGACTAACACACACACACATACAGACTAACACACACATGCAGACTAACACACACACATACAGACTAACACACACACACACATACAGACTAACACACACATGCAGACTAACACACACACACATACACACACACATACAGACTAACACACACACAACATACAGACTAACACACACATCAGACTAAACACACACACACATACAGACTAACACACACATGCAGACTAACACACACCACAATACAGACTAACACACACATGAAACTAACACCACACACATGCAGACTAACACACACACACATTCAGACTAACACACACATACAGACTAACACACAACACACATACAGACTAACAACACACACATACAGACTAACACACACACACACATCAGACTAAACACACACACATACAGACTAACACACACATACAGACTAACACACACACATTCAGACTAACACACACATACACACACACACACACACACACACACAGACTAACATACACACACACATACAGACTAACACACACACACACATACAGACTAACACCCACACACACATACAGACTAACACACACACACATACAGACTAACACACAACAACATGCAGACTAACACACACACACATACAGACTAACACACATACAGACTAACACACACACACATACAGACTAACACACGCACACACATACAGACTAACACACACACACACATACAGACTAACACACACACACACATACAGACTAACACACACACACACATACAGACTAACACACACACACACATACAGACTAACACACACACACATACAGACTAACACACACACACACACATACAGACTAACACACACACACATACAGACTAACACACACACACACATACAGACTAACACACGCACACACATACAGACTAACACACACACACACATACAGACTAACAAACACACACACACACATACAGACTAACACACACACACATACAGACTAACACACACACACACATACAGACTAACACACACACACATACAGACTAACACACACGCACACATACAGACTAACATACACATACAGACTAACACACACACACACATACAGACTAACACACACACACATTCAGACTAACACACACACACATACAGACTAACACACACACACATTCAGACTAACACACACATACAGACTAACACACACACACACATACAGACTAACAGACACACACATTCAGACTAACACACACACACATACAGACTAACACACACACACACATACAGACTAACACGCACACACATACAGACTAACACACGCACACATACAGACTAACACACACACACACACATTCAGACTAACACACACATACAGACTAACACACACATACAGACTAACACACACACATTCAGACTAACACACACACATTCAGACTAACACACACATACAGACTAACACACACACACACACACACACAGACTAACACACACACACACATACAGAGTAACACACACACACACATACAGACTAACACACACACACACATACAGACTAACATACACATACAGACTAACACACACACACATTCAGACTAACACACACACACACATTCAGACTAACACACACACACATTCAGACTAACACACACACACACATTCAGACTAACACACACACACAGACTAACACACACACACACATTCAGACTAACACACACATACAGACTAACACACACATTCAGACTAACACACACATACAGACTAACACACACACACACACAGACTAACACACACACATACAGACTAACACACACACACATTCAGACTAACACACACACACATACAGACTAACATACACATACAGACTAACACGCACACACATACAGACTAACACACACACACATACAGACTAACACACACACACACATTCAGACTAACACACACACACATTCAGACTAACACACACACACATTCAGACTAACATACACACACACACATTCAGACTAACACACACACACATTCAGACTAACATACACATACAGACTAACACACACACACATACAGACTAACACCACGAGAAAGACACACACATTCAGACTAACACACACACACATACAGACTACACACACACGACATACAGACTAACACACACACACATTCAGACTAACACACACACACACACACATTCAGACTAACATACACATACAGACTAACATACACACACACACATTCAGACTAACACACACACACATTCAGACTAACATACACATACAGACTAACACACACACACACACACATTCAGACTAACATACACATACAGACTAACACACACACACATTCAGACTAACACACACACACATTCAGACTAACACACACACACACATACAGACTAACACACACACACACATACAGACTAACACACACACACATTCAGACTAACACACACACACATACAGACTAACACACACACATTCAGACTAACACACACACACACATACAGACTAACACACACACACACATTCAGACTAACACACACATACACATACAGACTAACACACACACACACATACAGACTAACACACACACACATTCAGACTAACACACACACACATACAGACTAACACACACACATACAGACTACACACACATACAGACTAACACACACACACATTCAGACTAACACACACACACATTCAGACTACACACACACAACATACATACAGACTAACACACACACATATACAGACTAACACACACACACACATACAGACTAACATACACACACACATACAGACTAACACACACACACACATACAGACTAACACACACACACACACATACAGACTAACACACACACACACATACAGACTAACACACACACACACATACAGACTAACACACACATACAGACTAACACACACACACATACAGACTAACACACACACACACACATACAGACTAACACACACACACATACAGACTAACACACACACACATACAGACTAACAAACACACACACATACAGACTAACACACACACACATACAGACTAACACACACATACAGACTAACACACACACACACAAACAGACTAACACACACACACATACAGACTAACACACACACACACATACAGACTAACACACACACACATACAGACTAACACACACACACACATACAGACTAACACACACACACACATACTGACTAACACACACATACAGAACTAACACACACACACATATACAGACTAACACACACACACACATACAGACTATACACACACACACATACAGACTAACACACACACACACATTCAGACTAACACACACACACACATACAGACTAACACACACACACACATACAGACTAACACACACACACACACAGACTAACACACACACATACAGACTAACACACACACACACATACAGACTAACACACACACACATACAGACTAACACACACACACACATTCAGACTAACACACACACACACACATACAGACTAACACACACACACATACAGACTAACACACACACACATACAGACTAACACACGCACACACATACAGACTAACACACACACACATACAGACTAACACACACACACACATACAGACTAACACACACACACATTCAGACTAACACACACACACATTCAGACTAACACACACACACATACAGACTAACACACACACACACATTCAGACTAACACACACACACATTCAGACTAACATACACATTCAGACTAACACACACACACACACACATTCAGACTAACATACACATACAGACTAACACACACACACATTCAGACTAACACACACACACATTCAGACTAACACACACACACATACAGACTAACACACACACACACATACAGACTAACACACACACACATTCAGACTAACACACACACACATTCAGACTAACATACACATACAGACTAACACACACACACACACACACATTCAGACTAACATACACATACAGACTAACACACACACACATTCAGACTAACACACACACACATTCAGACTAACACACACACACATACAGACTAACACACACACACACATACAGACTAACACACACACACATTCAGACTAACACACACACACATACAGACTAACACACACACATTCAGACTAACACACACACACCATACAGACTAAACACCACACACACACATTCAGACTAACACACACATACACATACAGACTAACACACACACACACATACAGACTAACACACACACACATTCAGACTAACACACACACCCACATACAGACTAACACACACACACATTCAGACTAACACACACACACATACAGACTAACACACACACATACAGACTAACACACACACACATTCAGACTAACACACACACACATTCAGACTAACATACACATACAGACTAACACACACACACACACACACATTCAGACTAACATACACATACAGACTAACACACACACACACATTCAGACTAACACACACACACATTCAGACTAACACACACACACATTCAGACTAACACACACACACACACATACAGACTAACACACACACACATTCAGACTAACACACACACACATTCAGACTAACACACACACACATACATACAGACTAACACACACACATATACAGACTAACACACACACACACATACAGACTAACACACACACACACATACAGACTAACACACACACACATATACAGACTAACACACACACACACATACAGACTAACACACACACACACACATACAGACTAACACACACACACATAC
>NC_046966.1:26188836-26201336 GCF_009769545.1 Cyclopterus lumpus
AGTAAATAAAGAAAAAGAAAGCAAAAGTTGAATTTCCAGGTTTGCCTAGAACAAAAAGCACTTTCATGATGATTATCTCTTTGAAAGATGCACAGAAACATTAGAGCACATCAGAGATCATAGAACAATATGTGATCAGTCTCTCTGCAAAGTTTGACTTTGAAAAAGTAAAGCAGAACAAAGTTAGAGGTTTTAGTACAGATCAATTATGCTAAATGGGCATTTGGGCAATTTGAATTTTTTAATGTACCAAACCATATATTTCACTTTTATATTACTTATGGTGTTCAATACATCCAAATACAGCAGTCTTTGTTGATCAGAAGAAGAACTTTTTTTTTTTTTTTTTAAAGCCAAAAATGAGCAACATTTGTGACTGTAAGCGCTAAATTGATTCATGTTGCTGTGTTCTTTGGGTCATATCTCAGAGATGCTTTGGTGCAGAAGGATTTAGAAAAGACATTTAGAATCTGTGTGGAGTCCTCTTGCTTTTTGCTATCTGTTTTTTTCTGATAGCACCGAGCTACGGGATGCTAGCTCCGGAAACATGCTGAGTGGGCTGACTCCTGACAAAATGATGATTATGATATTTTCATAATTCTTTCAGTTGGTGTTAGAGTTGTGTGGAAATGGCTTACTGCGTCTTGTAGCCCGAGTTCTCTTGTTTAATTTGATGTACAACATCAATATATTTGGTCATGTGTATTGTGATGTTTTACACAGTCTAACTATGAAGTGTAAATCGCCCCCCAATTGGGGGCCATGGGGCTTAAAAGGTTAAAGCTCCTCATCTGAGCCACTAGATCGGGTTCTGTTGAAACCAAATGACATCATGCAGGTTCACCAGAACCACTTCAGCTCAGACTCCAGCAGAGACCAGTCCCCTGTGGACAGACCCAGATGCAGCAGAGACCAGTCCACCATGGACAGACCCAGATCCAGCTTCATCCAGTCACAAAATGAAAGTTCTTCTTTAATGAAGTTGATAAAAGACTTTTATTCCGTAGTTAAGCCTCTAAAACGAGACGGTTTAGTTCCTGAAATGCAACTCTGAACGTTGAGGCCGTGAAGACCCTGGTCCTCCTGCTGGTCCTCCTGCTGGTCCTCCTGCTGGTCCTCCTGCTGGTCCTCCTGCTGGTCCTCCTACTGGTTGTTACCAAAGCTGTGAAGAAAACATCACACTGTCTGAGCAGAGTGGGAAAGAGAGTGTGAAAATCTGAACCTGATCAAATCCATGAGAGTTAGTAACAGCTCCTTATTATATAATAATATCAGTAGATGGTCAGGAGAGAGAATGCAGCTTTAACACATGAAGCATAGACTTCTATACAACCAGAGGAGTCGCCCCCTGGTGGTCAGGAGAGAGAATGCAGCTTTAACACATGAAGCATAGACTTCTATACAACCAGAGGAGTCGCCCCCTGGTGGTCAGGAGAGAGAATGCAGCTTTAACACATGAAGCATAGACTTCTATACAACCAGAGGAGTCGCCCCCTGGTGGTCAGGAGAGAGAATGCAGCTTTAACACATGAAGCATAGACTTCTATACAACCAGAGGAGTCGCCCCCTGTTGGTCAGGAGAGAGAATGCAGCTTTAACACATGAAGCGTAGACTTCTATACAACCAGAGGAGTCGCCCCCTGGTGGTCAGGAGAGAGAATGCAGCTTTAACACATGAAGCGTAGACTTCTATACAACCAGAGGAGTCGCCCCCTGGTGGTCAGGAGAGAGAATGCAGCTTTAACACATGAAGCATAGACTTCTATACAACCAGAGGAGTCGCCCCCTGTTGGTCAGGAGAGAGAATGCAGCTTTAACACATGAAGCATAGACTTCTATACAACCAGAGGAGTCGCCCCCTGGTGGTGAGGAGAGAGAATGCAGCTTTAACACATGAAGCATAGACTTCTATACAACCAGAGGAGTCGCCCCCTGTTGGTCAGTAGTCTTCAGGTTGCTACGAGTTCTAAAACATCACTCTTTAATAAGGCAGATTTCTTTAATAAGGCAGATTTCTTTAATAAGGCAGATTTCTTGCAATGCTCTGGATTTTATACAAGTTATAACGTCAGTGATGATTCATTAGCGTTAGCTCTCTCTACAACCACTGAGTGTCTCTCACGAAGTTAATGAGTAAATAGTAAATAAGAACGTGATTATAGATTATAGAGCCAAACGACAAAAGACAAACTAATTGCTCTTGGATTTGTTACCTCCAGCTGTTTCCATAGCAATCATCCAAGTTATTATATACTACGGCACAATATCTCCATCTACCAGAAACTGACACCAAGCATTTTAATGTTGCCTTCTTATCCTTGAAACATGCTTTAAATGATCATTCAGACGACTTCCTGTGGGATAAACATCCAATCCGACTATTAATAACAGACGTTTACCAAACGCTCCAAGAAAAACAAAAGCAACATAACTCAAACTAATGGCACGACTTCTCTCATCCACTAACTTTAAATGGATCTCCTTCTCACCGTGAAGCTCTTCTAAAGCAATTTGATTCTTACAATAATGTGAAGAGAGAAAAACACTCAAAACCACCGCAGTGACAAACAGCCGCGACGGTAACTTACCAGGATGTGATTCCACGAGTCCACGATGTTCATATTTCACAAAGGGAAGATTTATATTTCCTGAGCGGCCAAATGGGAGAAAGAAGTGAGAAAGCTAGGAGAAGGTGAGAGGAAGAAATGGATTTGACCCTCCAGGCTTTTAGGCTTCAACACTAAATTGTTCCAGTCGTTGTGGTCGGGGGGGAATGTAGCTGGAAGGTAAACCGCTCGAGGGAGGAAGAGAAGCGTTGACCCCACAGCCGAGCTGGTTTTCTGTAACCAGCGTAGCATGAAAACACAGTAGAATTAGCCCACTAACTAGCGGACCACTGGCTACTTAGCTAGCTGGCTTAATTCCACCATGCTTTCATGCTAACACCATGCTTTTATTCAATTCAATTCAATTCAGTTTATTTTGTATAGCCCAATATCACAAATCACAACCTCCCCTCAGAGGGCTTTACAATCTGTACACATACGACATCCCTGACCTTTGACCTCACATCGGATCAGGAACAACTCCCCAAAAATAACCTTTCACAGGGAAAAAAGGGAAGAAACCTTCAGGAGAGCAACAGAGGAGGATCCCTCTCCCCGGATGGACAGAAGAATAGATGTCATGTGACCAGATGAACAGAGTTACAGAGTTACATAAACACATTACATGAATATGACAATGTATGAATGGAACTCCAATCCATGAAACAGAAGGAGGTAGAGAGGAGGGGGCGGGGCATCAGGAGGGCCAATGGGAGGCCGGTTCACCAGCATCAGACACCTCCAGGTCCAATGGACCCTATGAGACGTGAAGTCACAACGACTCCGGGGAGGAAGCAGAGTTAATAAGGTGCAATGGAGAGATGTAAATTCATCCATAAGGAGAGAGAGAAGAGGAGATAGGTGCTCAGTGTATCCTAAAACATCCCCCAGCAGCCTATAAGCCTATAGCAGCATATCAAGGGGCTGGACCAGGGCAAACCTGATTCAGCCCTAACTATAAGCACTATTAAAGAGGAAAGTCTTAAGTCTATTCTTGAATGAGGTGACTGTGTCTGCCTCCAGGACTGAAAGTGGAAGCTGGTTCCATAAAAGAGGAGCTTGATAACTGAAGGCTCTGGCTCCCATCCTACTTTTTAGGACTCTAGGAACCACAAGTAGCCCCGCATTTAGTGAGCAGCTCTCTAGTGGGGCAATATGGTACTACAAGCTCCTTAAGATATGATGGTGCATCACCAATCAAGGCTTTGTAGGTGAGGAGAAGAATTTTAAATGTGATTCTTGATTTTACAGGGAGCCAGTGCAGAGCAGCTAATACAGGAGTCATGTGATCTCTTTTCTTAGTTTTTTTATGCTAACACCACGCTTCCATGCAACACAAATCCATGAACACAAAGTTCAGGCGATAACAACTTGCTGCTGTGGCATTTGACTCATTTAGGGAGTAGCTAGGTAGCTTGCTATCACTATGCGTTCATGCTAACACCACACTGGGGACCAAACAGCGGTTTGGGGACCAGGATCCCACAGAAAGGCCTGTTAGCGGTCCCGTTGGCTTACGTTAACTAAAGAGCGACTACATGCTAACTACCGGGTTCAGAGAATGATTCTGCCTTCTTCGACAGCACAAGCTAACCAACACGTTCACATTGCTGCTGACACACGATGGATCACCACAGTGACGCCGTCTCTGTCCTGTTGTCCTGTTTGTTTCCTGCCTTCCTGTGGTTGACTCTCAAGGCCTTTACCGGGAAGAAGTGTCTAAAAACATGCATTCAGTTTTATGTCCAGTGGAAAAAAAGCTACATGCATAATATATGCATTTGTCATACTATACCAAACTAATTCAGATAAAAAAATTAAATCTCATTCCTTCATTTCCAACTTTTCTTCCTCCACATGAGCCTCATGTTTCATTGGCTGGAGGCCGACGTGACGTTGGCCCTGATGGTATTAATTATGAGGCTAATGAGATGCACAACAGGGATTAATTATGAGGCTAATGAGATGTAAAACATGTATTAATTATGAGGCTAATGAGATGTCTAACAGGTATTAATTATGAGGCTAATGAGATGCACAACATGTATTAATTATGAGGCTAATGAGATGTAAAACATGTATTAATTATGAGGCTAATGAGATGTCAAACAGGTATTAATTATGAGGCTAATGAGATGCACAACAGGTGTTAATTATGAGGCTAATGGGATGTCCAACAGGTATTAATCATGAGGCTAATGAGATGCACAACAGGGATTAATTATGAGGCTAATGAGATGTAAAACATGTATTAATTATGAGGCTAATGAGATGTCTAACAGGTATTAATTATGAGGCTAATGAGATGCACAACAGGTGTTAATTATGAGGCTAATGAGATGTCAAACAGGTATTAATTATGAGGCTAATGAGATGTCCAACATGTATTAATTATGAGGCTAATGAGATGCACAACAGGGATTAATTGTGAGGCTAATGAGATGCACAGCAGGGATTAATTTTGAGGCTAATGAGATGTCCAACAGGTGTTAATTATGAGGCTAATGAGATGCACAACAGGGATTAATTGTGAGGCTAATGAGATGCACAGCAGGTGTTAATTGTGAGGCTAATGAGATGTCCAACAGGTGTTAATTATGAGGCTAATGAGATGTCCAACCGGTATTAATTATGAGGCTAATGAGATGCACAACAGGTATTAATTATGAGGCTAATGAGATGTCCAACCGGTATTAATTATGAGGCTAATGAGATGCACAACAGGTATTAATTATGAGGCTAATGAGATGCACAACAAGCCGACATGACGTAGTCACATGCTGAAGACTCTACAGGTGAATATGGTAAAATAATTAACTCATAGATATCACCATGAAACTTCACTGACCTTAAGATGAGGAGTTTTCTGAACTTTTCTGAAATGTAATGTTTATGCAAATAAATGAAGATATTTCCCTGAAGCAGACTCACGGTGGTTCAATGGTCATGAAATGTGAACAGAATGATCTGTTTTAACCCAAACAGAAGAAAAGCTTCAGACTCAGTGGAGAATAGTTTGAGGCTGGAAGAAGTCCCGCCCCTCCCGGTGGACCACCATGGGACCTGATTCTGTAAAAGAACAAAGTCCTCAATGGGGGGACAAGTCTCCTTCCTGGCTGATGAAACACATCAGGTAAAATAACCTTTTGAACAAAGCTAAGTTAGCTTAGCTAGCATGCTAAGCTAACATGCTAAGCTAACGGCTGTGTTGTTGTTCGTGAAGATGTCGTCACCAAAAAACTACATAACTACCTTTTGTTAACGTGCAAAACAATCTTTTAAATGGACAAACGTGAAATAATTTCTTGATCTGTAGCTCAAATATTAGTTTTTGCTTCCAAAGTAAATGAATAAAATAAAGCGTGCAAAGTGTGGAGCTTGTACAGACATCCTTTATTTATTTGGTGAAGTGAACCGGCGACATTTGTTGCATGAATGAGAACGAATGAAAAATAAAACCAGCAACAACCCGATCGAGTTCTGAGAGAACACTAAATATCCTCCGTTGACCTCCGCTCTCTTAGGCCTCCGAGTTGTACACGGAGAGGTCAGAGGTCAAGGTCACGTGCAGCTCCCACGGAAACTGATTGACGGGTCTCTTGACCTTGCCCTGCTGACCTCTGCTCTCTCGGATCATCAGCTGGATGTCCTCGTCGTCCAGGACGCGAACGAGGTCGCCCTCGAGGTCGCGGTAGTTCAGGGCGACGTCGTCCAGCTTGAAGACGTTCCTGAAGGAGACGAGGAACAGAACCTTTCAGAAAGGAGGAAGAACCCCCAAAATATATCAAACAATGACATTTAGCTTCTTCTGAAGAGACCAATATGTAAATATCTTTATGAATGTAAATAACATCTTTTTAGTTCTTTTCTTTAGTCCTACTTTATTTGACTTACTTTTCTTTAATTCTTCCTTTATTAATATTGTTCTTATTCGACTGTTCTGTGAGAATAAATACACTTTCAGGTTTCTTTCCTATCAAGTGGCTGTTTACTTTAATGTTAAAAAGCAATTAAAGATATTTAATTAAGCACCTTTCTTCCAGCGGAGGAAATGATGGCCCCCACATGGCTTTTGTTGATATATTACATTTAATTAAAATGTTGCTGAGGGAATTATCACCAAGAAAACATGTGCTGGACCAAAGTAAATGAAAGAATACGGGCAGATATGAAGTTACCACCTTCTCTACATTCACTTCTTTTATGTTTTTTTTGCATGGACAGACTGTCTCTCTCTCTCTCTCTCTTAGCAGTAGTACGGTCACAATGTGTATAATTACACACTGTACACACTCAAATACAAGACAACGAGACCATAAAGCAGGCTGTGCTTTAGGGGCGGGGCTAGACACTGATTGACAGGTCTGGACCACGGTCCGTATTCTCCTGTGATAACTTCAGCCCTCTCACAGTGTGTTTTCATGAAAGTTATAAGATGATATTTTGCTCGGCTCCACCCTCTCGTTTTCACTCCTGGTTGCAAAGAAACAAGATGGCCGACGGCTAGAATGCTTCAAAACATCTGCCCACTGTTGTGCTGCTGGAGAAACATGGCGGCCTATGGAGAGACTGTGTGTAGATATGAAGGGCTCGATCTGAGCTCATTCTGAGGGTCGTGTGATGAAAGATCCCTCTAAATGCTCCACGCTGGCCCTTTAAGAGAAACCAAATCTGAAACAATCAAAAAGTTAATGGGATTAAATTCGCTGGTTTTATTCAATTTTAGACAGATTAATATGCATAATATGCATTTTCATGCATTTCTTTATCTTCAACATGTTCTACGGTGCTTCCTCTCTCCTCTCTTCTCTGACTCACTACCTCCTCATGACCCCCGCCCCCCTTTAGCAGCGCTAAGCCTTATTAAAAACCAGGGTCCCATCCATCCCTCTCCAGGGCTCAATAGGCCTCAACACAGAAAAAACAATAATGAGCCGATAAGCGGGTGAAAGCAACTGATTTTGAGGGGGGGGCAGGGCTAATCTAAACGACCAGTTAATGAGAGACAGAGGAGAAGGCAGCATCTCATCGAGTTCCCACAAGAACTAATTTGACAGCCGGCGATGAAGGCGACCGGATCATTTGCAGGTTTGCTGTGCAGAACCGTTCAAATGCTTCAGTGATTTATGGACTTTTATCCCCGTTTCTTTCTGGAATTAACAGCAGAAAGAAACGGGGATGTAGAAAGGGAGCTCGCTAAAGGTCGGCCAGGAGAAACACTCCTCATGGGAATCTGCTCACATCTCAGAGCAACACACACATTTATTAAAATGGCTTGAATAAAACTCATTGAACGCTTTAAAAAACAACGCTCGGGTGAAAGATCACACGTGATTATGGATGTGATTGGAGGATCTCATTAATGAGATCCTCCAATTACAGGAGGTAATGACACCTTCATTTCACCTTCAGGTGTGACACCTTCGTGCTGAAATAGTGGAATTACCATTTCCTTCACTTCAAGCTTTCATGTTCCATTATCACGTTTCTTTTGAAGGTGCAGTAATTCCCTTCAAGGTGTGAGGTTATTCACAATCATTTCCTCCTCCACAGCTGAACACTCTTCACAACCTACAAAACAGATCCTCACGTTTCTCTCACTCATCGTTTCCTGCATCGGTGCAAAAGGAATAAAAATGGCATAAAACACATGTTTTTAATGCCCATGAAATCCTTTGTTCCTGCCTCCTCGCTGCTGGATGAAAGGTGTAGAATCAGGAACACCACCCACCTCATGCGAGACACCAGGTCCTTGTACGTCGGCTGGATGGAGAGGTCCTCTTGGACGCACACGTCTCTGGAGGAGCAGACAACAGCACAATGCAGACACATGAGACCTGAAGGTTGAATCGATTAAATCCTACGATAAGTCGGTCACGTACAAATTATCAAGGCCATGCCGATATATTGTACGATAAGTCGGTCACATAGAAATTATCGAGGCCTTGTCGATATATTGTACGATAAGTCGATAACGTAGAAATTATCAGGTTCATGTTGATACATCGTACGATAAGTCGATAACGTAGAAATTATCGAGGCCTTGTCGAGATATTGTACGATAAGTCGATAACGTAGAAATTATCAGGTTCATGTTGATACATCGTACGATAAGTCGATAACGTAGAAATTATCAGGTTCATGTTGATACATCGTACGATAAGTCGATAACGTAGAAATGATCGAGGCCTTGTCGATATATTGTACGATAAGTCGATAACGTAGAAATTATCAGGTTCATGTTGATACATCGTACGATAAGTCGATAACGTAGAAATTATCGAGGCCTTGTCGATATATTTTACGATAAGTCGATAACGTAGAAATTATCAGGTTCATGTTGATACATCGTACAATAAGTCGATAACGTAGAAATTATCAAGCCTTGTCGATATATTGTACGATAAGTCGATAACGTAGAAATTATCAGGTTCATGTTGATACATCGTACGATAAGTCGATAATGTAGAAATTATCGGGGCCTTGTCGATATATCGTACGATAAGTCGATAAGGTAGAAATTATCGAGGTTGGGACAATATATATCGTGCGATAAATTGATAACGTAGAAATGATCGAGGTTGTGACAATATATCGTACGATAAGTCGATAACGTAGAAATTATCGAGGCCTTGTCGATATATCGTACGATAAGTCGGTCACGTACAAATTATCAAGGCCATGCCGATATATTGTACGATAAGTCAATAACGTAGAAATTATCGGGTTTATGTTGATATATCGTACGATAAGTCGATAACGTCGAAATTATCGGGTTTATGTTGATATATCGTACGATAAGTCGATAACGTAGAAATTATCGGGTTTATGTTGATATATCGTACGATAAGTCGATAAAGTAGAAATTATCGGGTTTATGCCGACATATTGTACGATAAGTCGATTACGTAAAATATTATCGAGGACATGTCAATATATCGTACGATAAGTCTATAACGTAGATATTATCAAGGCCTTGTTGATATATCATACGATAAGGTAGAAATTATCGAGGTTGTGACAATATATCGTAGGATAAATCAATGTAAAAATGATGGCGTCCATATTCGTATGATGTACGATAAGTCGATATATACTTATTGTAACCAGTTAGCCACTGGTTTAAGTCCCTGCAGCACTGGTTTATCTTCATCATGTTTTAGGATACACTGAGCACCTATCTCCTCTTCTCTCTCTCCTTATGGATGAATTTACATCTCTCCATTGCACCTTATTAACTCTGCTTCCTCCCCGGAGTCGTTGTGACTTCACGTCTCAGAGGGTCCATTGGACCTGGAGGTGTCTGATGCTGGTGAACCGGCCTCCCATTGGCCCTGCTGATGCCCCGCCCCCCCTCCTCTCTACCTCCTTCTGTTTCATGGATTGTGGAGGTCCATTCATACATTGTCATATTCATGTAATGTGTTTATGTAACTCTGTAACTCTGTTCATCTGGTCACATGACATCTATTCATCTGTCCATCCGGGGAGAGGGATCCTCCTCTGTTGCTCTCCTGAAGGTTTCTTCCCTTTTTTCCCTGTCAAAGGTTATTTTTGGGGAGTTTTTCCTGATTCGATGTGAGGTCAAAGGTCAGGGATGTCGTATGTGTACAGATTGTAAAGCCCTCTGAGGGGAGGTTGTGATTTGTGATTTTGGGCTATACAAAATAAACTGAATTGAAATTGAATTGAATCAACAGAATGGCGCCCCCACCTGGTGTGGACCCCAGAGGGGGTGAGCAGGAAGCAGCGCAGACAGCTGTAGGAGGGGCCTCCGCCCTCGCTCTCCGAGTCGCTCGGTGGGAGGGGCTTAATGATCTTCACAAAGGATTGTGGGAAAATACCTGTCTGGTTGTTGACTGTGCCCTGGGGAGGAAGAGAAGAGAAATAAACGCATAGTGGAGTAATTATTTTAATTATCTTAAAAACAAGCCTTTAATATTAGATTAGTTATTGGTGTTCCTCATGCGAACCACGGGAGGGTCCTGACCCAGGGTTTGCCCCCCCACCCCCCTTCTGTTTCTGTCCTGGTGTGTTTGAAACGCTGACCTCGATGCGCCAGTTGGAGCGCTCACGTTTTCATGCCCACGCTCTGCCCGCCGACCTCATCGGAGGAAACTTTACACGAGTCGTAAGAAACAATGAAAAGTTGCCAAAAAAAGAGACGAAAGAAATATTTTGTGCAGCGATTTTAGATATTTGAAAGCCAGAGGCTCCCTTCTCTCTCTCTCTATCTCTTTCTGTTTATCCATTCATCTGTTTATCTGTTTACATGTTTACCAGTTTACCTGTTTACCTGTTTACATGTTACTCGTGTAGAGAAGTGAAGAATAGAGCTTGATTCAACAATAAGGACATTATGATGAAAGATGGTCGTGATGAATGATGATTATTATCTGTGACACTATAACAATATTAGTTTCTTCTAAATGTACTTTGAAATGTAGTTTTCAGCTTATTTATTATTATTATTATTATTATTAGAATGACAATATTGTGAATCTAAATTATTAAAATTCTAATAAATATTAAATTGTTAATGAGGATGATGTTGCTTTAAATCCTTTGTATTATTTTTGTTATATTCTGTAATTAACTTTTTAAAGGAATGTTTTGTGTGAAAGATCTTCAATAAAAAAGATTACATCACTCTTCCTCCATCACTCCTCTCAATCACTTTTCTCAATCACTCTTCCTCCATCACTTTTCTACATCACTCTTCTACATCACTCTTCCTCTATCACTCTTCTATATCACTCTTCTACATCCACCACTCTTCTACATCCCCCAACACTCTTCCTCCATCACTTTTCTTCCATCACTCTTCTACATCCATCACTCTTTTTACATCACTCTTCCTCCATCACTCTTTTGAATCACTCTTCCTCCATCATTCTTCTACATCACTCTTATCCATCACTTTTCTCCATCACTCTTCATCATCACTCTTACTCTAGCACTCTTCCTCCATCACTCTTCTATATCACACTTCTCCATCACTCTTCCTCTGTCACTCTTCTACATCACTCTTCCTTCATCACTCTTCTATATCACTCTTCTATATCACTTCCTCTCTTCTATATCACTGCCTCCTTCACTCTTCCTCCTTCCGTCACTCTTCCTCCATCACTCTTCTACATCACTATTCTACATCACTCTTCCTCCATCAATATTCTACATCAATTACTCTTCCTCCATCACTGTTTCTACATAACTCTTCCTACATCACTCTTCTATATCACTCTTCTACATCCATCACTCTTTTACATCCATCACTCTTCTCCATCCCCCAACACTCTTCCTCCATCACTCTTCTATATCACTCTTTTCCATCACTCTTCTATATCACTCTTCTACATCCATCACTCTTTCTACACCACTCTTCCTCCATCACTTTTATCCATCACTTTTCTCCATCACTCTTCACCATCACTCTTACTCTAGAACTCTTCCTCCATCACTCTTCTATATCACACTTCTAATTCACTCTTCCTCCTTCACTCTTCTACATCACTCTTCCTCCATCACCCTTCTATATCACTTCCTCCTTCACTCTTCCTCCTTCCATCACTCTTCCTTCATCACTCTTCTCCATCACTCTTCCTCCATCACTCTTCTACATCACTCTTCCTTCATCAATCTTCTACATCACTCTTTCTCCATCACTCTTTCTACGTAACTCTTCCTACATCACTCTTCTATATGACTCTTCTACATCCATCACTCTTTTACATCCATCACTCTTCTCCATCCTCCATCACTCTTCTATATCACTCTTCTACATCCATCACTCTTCTCCATCACTCTTCCCATCACTCTGTCTACATCACTATTCTACATCACTCTTCTACATCACTCTTCTACATCACTCTTCTACATCACTTTTCTACATCC
>NC_046966.1:26206336-26211336 GCF_009769545.1 Cyclopterus lumpus
TTGGTTTATTATCTTGGCGTCGACCCGCCGATGATGTGAAAACGTGTCAGAGGCAATAAACCAGCAATCCTCTCCTTTCATCTCTCCTCCTCGTCTCCTTCATGCCTTTGCTTCCTTCCTCCTCGGAGTCTCTACTTAACCGCCAGTTCAGGGAGATTTAAACTGCTGCGTATTAACGAGCATCATTTAAACCAGAAATGATTTTACCGTCTGCAAAAACAACTTCACTTCGAGGGAAGTTAACGGTTAAAAACGACTTTTTCTTAAACATGCGTACAGTCAGCTGAGTGAGTAACAAACACGTCGACTTCCTGTTGCACAGGAAGTTAATTCCGTCTTTGGTCTCGTTGAGGCGCTCCGATGGCAAGTCGCCCGGTTTGAAGGTCGCCGCGTTTTTACCATCGACTCACGCGGTCGACCTCCAACAGAATAAAAGAAGACGACGTCGCCCTCTAGTGGCCGCGGTGTTCATGACGATCAGCTGCTGTCGCATACAGTGTGCACAGGACTTTGACTCGGGACTTTGACCCGGGACTTTAACCCGGGACTTTAACCCGGGACTTTAACCCGGGACTTTAACCCGGGACTTTAACCCGGGACTTTAACCCGGGACTTTGACCCGGGACTTTGACTCGGGACTTTAACCCGGGACTTTAACCCGGTACTTTGACTCGGGACTTTGACCCGGGACTTTGACCCGGGACTTTGACCCGGGACTTTGACCCGGGAGACCAGGCTTCCCAACTCTGAGTTGTTTTCTTTACGTTCACAATGTCAAGTTTTTTTGCCAAAACAATCTTTTTTCCGTAATTTAACCAAGTGGTCGTGTTTCTGGTAGAAGTTGTTTTGTTTCCTTCGGTTCTGCAACGCGTTCGTATGTTTCATCTTTAAGTTTCAAGTTGTGGACCGACTATATGAAGCCTCGAGTTCGGCCATTTCCGTCGCCATCTTGTTTTCTTTTTGCAACCAGAGAACAGGAAGTGACCGTACGTGGAGTTTGGATCGATCGGTGCTATGCTAGGCTAACATTGTAGCCGCTCCTTTAACATGTAAAACATCCTCATGGTTCCGCCTCTGAGGTTCTATCAGAGACGATGTCTCAAGTACTGTCGGCGACTTGCTCGGTTTGAACAACCAACCAAAGGCCCGACGTTATGAATCAAAGACATGAAGCAGAGAAACACGATTGTGCACCCACAGCGGCACCAAAAAGCCCAGAATGCAATGCAGCCACAGCTGGTGTCCTTCAGGACTGTCATAACGTGGACATGACACCTCGTCCTCATTGGACCGGCCTCTGCATTGTGTTCCGTCCTCTAAGGGCCACAGTGGCTCGGTGGTTAGCAGGTCCATCTTTCCATCACAGGTTCGCCGGTTCAATCCCCGCCCTAGTCGATGTGTCCTTGAGCAAAACACTTAACCCTGACTTGCTCCCTGTAGATGTTCTACGGTGTCAGCTAAATGAAATGTAATGTGACCTAAATGCAGCCGCACAACCCTTCAGCTCAGGAGCCTCAGGAGCAATCAGCTACGGGAATTAGCCTAAAGAGCTCGTTGTCTGGCAGCAGAAAGGTACATGGCCCACTTCCTAGCTGGCCTGGAGTGAAGGATCATGGGAGGACGCCTGCATGTAAGAATCAGCACAGGTTGCAGAGGTTAACTTCTTCTCATCAGCTGTCACAAAGAGAAACTACATCATGCAATTATTAATATTTAATGCTTCATGTGTTAAAGCTGCATTCTCTCTCCTGACCATCAGGGGGCGACTCCTCTGGTTGTATAGAAGTATATGCTTCATGTGTTAAAGCTGCATTCTCTCTCCTGACCACCAGGAGGCGACTCCTCTGGTTGTATAGAAGTCTATGCTTCATGTGTTAAAGCTGCATTCTCTCTCTTGACCACCAGGGGGTGACTCCTCTGGTTGTATAGAAGTCTATGTTTCATGTGTTAAAGCTGCATTCTCTCTCCTGACCACCAGGGGGCGACTCCTCTGGTTGTATAGAAGTCTATCCTTCATGTGTTAAAGCTGCATTCTCTCTCCTGACCACCAGGGGGCGACTCCTCTGGTTGTATAGAAGTCTATCCTTCATGTGTTAAAGCTGCATTCTCTCTCCTGACCACCAGGGGGCGACTCCTCTGGTTGTAGCTCAGTGTCAACAACAACTGTATCACTCTGTTTGACACATCAACACTAAAACCTGGTTAGAATCGGTGCTCCTGGAATATAAAGCCGGAGCATTGAAAGTAGAACTCAGTAGAGTCATTACGATGCTTAAAACACACACACACAATCACACACACTCACACACAATCACACACACACACTCTCACACACACACTCACTCACACACACACACACACACACACACTCTCACACACACACACACTCTCACACACACACTCACTCACACACACACACACACACACACAATCACACACACTCACACACAATCACACACACACACTCACACACACACACACTCTCACACACACACTCACTCTCACACACACACTCACTCACACACACACACACACACAATCACACACACTCACACACAATCACACACACACACTCACACACACACACTCACTCACACACACACTCACTCACACACACACACACACACACACACACACGCACTCTCACACACACTCACACACAATCACACACACACTCACTCACACACACACTCACTCACACACACACACACACGCACTCTCACACACACTCACACACAATCACACACACACTCACACACACACACTCACTCACACACACACTCACTCACACACACACACACACACACACACACAATCACACACACACACTCTCACACACACACACACACTCACACACACACACTCACTCACACACACACATACACACACACACACACACACGCACTCTCACACACACACACACTCTCACACACACACTCACTCACACACACACACACTCTCACACACACACTCACTCACACACACACTCTCACACACACACTCACTCACACACACACACACACACACACTCTCTCTCTCCCACACAGAAGTAAAACATGGTTCTCTCTACTCACGAAGCAGCCGGCCTACTCAACATTAATTTTAGCTCTTTCTCCCAGAGCAGAATGTGGTTCTATCTCTGTGAGGACCACTTTTAGTTTCATAACCAGCGTGACACCGTTTGAAGGAAAGGAAAGAGGAGACGAACTCCACCTTGGGAAGAGACCGAGGAAGGGGAGAGGAAACGAGGACACAGAGAAGGGTAGTTTGAGAGGAGAGGGAACAAGGACACAGAGAAGGGTAGTTTGACAGGAGAGGGAACAAGGACACAGAGAAGGGTAGTTTGAGGGGAGAGGGAACAAGGACACAGAGAAGGGTAGTTTGAGAGGAGAGGGAACAAGGACACGGAGAAGGGTAGTTTGACAGGAGAGGGAACAAGGACACAGAGAAGGGTAGTTTGAGAGGAGAGGGAACAAGGACACAGAGAAGGGTAGTTTGACAGGAGAGGGAACAAGGACACAGAGAAGGGTAGTTTGAGAGGAGAGGGAACAAGGACACAGAGAAGGGTAGTTTGAGAGGAGAGGGAACAAGGACACAGAGAAGGGTAGTTTGAGGGGAGAGGACACAGAGAAGGGTAGTTTGAGAGGAGAGGGAACAAGGACACAGAGAAGGGTAGTTTGGGGGGAGAGGGAACAAGGACACAGAGAAGGGTAGTTTGAGGGGAGAGGGAACAAGGACACAGAGAAGGGTAGTTTGAGAGGAGAGGGAACAAGGACACAGAGAAGGGTAGTTTGACAGGAGAGGGAACAAGGACACAGAGAAGGGTAGTTTGAGAGGAGAGGGAACAAGGACACAGAGAAGGGTAGTTTGAGGGGAGAGGGAACAAGGACACAGAGAAGGGTAGTTTGGGGGGAGAGGGAACAAGGACACAGAGAAGGGTAGTTTGAGAGGAGAGGGAACAAGGACACAGAGAAGGGTAGTTTGACAGGAGAGGGAACAAGGACACAGAGAAGGGTAGTTTGACAGGAGAGGGAACAAGGACACAGAGAAGGGTAGTTTGAGGGGAGAGGGAACAAGGACACAGAGAAGGGTAGTTTGACAGGAGAGGGAACAAGGACACAGAGAAGGATAGTTTGGGGGAGAGGGAACAAGGACACAGAGAAGGGTAGTTTGAGAGGAGAGGGAACAAGGACACAGAGAAGGGTAGTTTGAGGGGAGAGGGAACAAGGACACAGAGAAGGGTAGTTTGACAGGAGAGGGAACAAGGACACAGAGAAGGATAGTTTGGGGGAGAGGGAACAAGGACACAGAGAAGGGTAGTTTGAGAGGAGAGGGAACAAGGACACAGAGAAGGGTAGTTTGAGGGGAGAGGGAACAAGGACACAGAGAAGGGTAGTTTGAGGGGAGAGGGAACAAGGACACAGAGAAGGGTAGTTTGAGGGGAGAGGGAACAAGGACACAGAGAAGGGTAGTTTGAGAGGAGAGGGAACAAGGACACAGAGAAGGGTAGTTTGAGAGGAGAGGGAACAAGGACACAGAGAAGGGTAGTTTGAGAGGAGAGGGAACAAGGACACAGAGAAGGGTAGTTTGAGAGGAGAGGGAACAAGGACACAGAGAAGGGTAGTTTGAGGGGAGAGGGATAAGGACACAGAGAAGGGTAGTTTGAGAGGAGAGGGAACAAGGACACAGAGAAGGGTAGTTTGAGAGGAGAGGGAACAAGGACACAGAGAAGGGTAGTTTGAGAGGAGAGGGAACAAGGACACAGAGAAGGGTAGTTTGAGGGGAGAGGGATAAGGAGGAGGAGATGAAGCGGGGGAGGAGGATGATAGGAAAGGAGAGAAGGCGACAAGAATGATTTTTTAAAAAAGGAAGTGAAGTGTGAGACTGCGTGGTTATTTGACCGAAACGTTGTTACTCTGTGTGTGGCAACAACAACAACAACAACAACAACAACAACGCGTTACCTCGGCCCTGGGGGACGAGAAGATGTCCATCTTTGG